>NC_051157.2:169810485-169839386 GCF_013339745.2 Dermacentor silvarum
TATTCTGTTAATTTCACTGTAAGGAGCTGTATATTGCATAAATTAAATGATGGTCCCAGTCCCGTTAACTGAATTCGCGCTGAAGACACCGCGCCGGATCCGTGACCTCAGTGTGACGTCATGGATTTCAAAGTATGTTTGCATATTTGGGTCGTTCGTGGCTCGGAGCAAGCTCTTGAAAACTTGCTCAGCTTAATCGCTGGCACCCTTAGAGTACGGGTAGTGCCATATGTAACCGTAAAAAATGACGTAGTTCTAGCAGAAGCCGTCCAAACCTATGACATCACGGCGAGGTGTGCGGGAACTTCAAGGCAGCGTCACCGCCCGCCTTTCGCTTTTGCATTTTGTCTGCTTACCGAGCCTCTACTCGCGGCAAGAGTGACTTGCTTAGTATGTACAAAGGTAATTTACTAATACTACTAAATTACTTTTCTCGTTCGTGTCCCTTACGGACTTTTTAAGACCACTGGAGATCCCTGAACTTGTGCCCAAACAGACCTCTGAATAGAGATTTGCGCTTCTTCTCCGGGTTAATGATCATGGCATGCCCTGCTACGTCTGTTTTGCGCGAGTTGATCATCTTAATGACATGGGCCACCACACGCTGTTACACAAAGGACCAGTTGCACAGCTTGATACAACGGATCCGACTGTAGTATCTTTGACGAAGTATCCCTACCTGTATCGCCTACACATTTGTTCCGCTGTTACTCGCGCGGTATAATCGAAGCACCGCTGTCTATGACAGCGTGTGTCCTGTTCACTTCCTTCTAGTTTTGTTCTCACCGTGTCCCGCTGCCCCACAAGAAATATAAAGGGTTGCTCCTCTCTTCGCTACCAAAGGCTCTGGCCCTCTTTAGTTGCACAAAGTCAGAGCAAAAAATATTTGCAGATCACCACTGGTATTGTCTGCAGGATCCCCCCATTGCGGCTGTGAATTAATTGGCTTGGTTCAGCTCTGCGGGCGTGAGGACTTCCGGAAGCTGTGAACGCTTCGTTTACGTAGTTTGGTTCCACGCAAGACAAAGGTTCACAGGTGCATTTGTCACGTAAAAGTACGTGAGTCTGGCCAGAGCTGATATATGCGCAGTGTACAACATAAATCGTGACAAATGTTGAACAACATTTAGCCCACAACAAAGGTCTCCCCCCTCCCCCTTCTCCTCAGCAAAAAGAAAAGAAATGAAAACAAAGGTACACGTAGCTGACGGCAAGGACTCGAGTAGCACCGTGCCACCCAACATAGAAAAGGAGCGATTATTGTTTGCAGCGCAGAGGCGAGTCCATGTCGAAAGTATATGACGTTTTAGTTTTTCGCAGTGTTTAGTTCTAACACACATATACGGGGTGATCATTTTAGGTTTACCCGAATTTTCATAAATGACCTGTGCCAGATAGCCTAATTCTTGTCCTTGAGCTGGATTACTCGAAGAAGCGGACATTACTAGCACGAGAAATCGAAACGCATATTCAACGAATTGACAAAAATGCACTCATTAACTTCTTAATAATTACTTTACAGTACATATTGCAATTACACATTGTAGCCGGTGATTTTGCAAAGCCTATCCACGTGAAACGAAGCTCCAGGATTACAGCAGTTTCGAGATATTATATTCCAATGCCTCAGACGAACTACATGGACGTTGCAGTTATTTTGAGCTTCCTTGCATAAAATAGCGTTTGTTAAAAAAAAGTAGGTGCAACAACAGCGCACTTTTAGGCAAGTTTGATTGCGCATATCTCTAAACTGGTGTCATTCTGGAAAGTCATTCCAAGCGGATACGCCTTGCAGCTCACCGGCTACAATTCTTAAACTGCACGTATGTGCCGTAAAGTATTTCTTAAGAAGTTAATTCATGAATTTCTAAATTGAATATGGGTTTAGATTGCGGCGTGCGAGTGATGTCCGCCTCTCTAGATAATCCAGCTCAAGGACCATAACTATATGCAATCTGCAACAGGCGATTGTTCAAAGTTCCGGAAAGCTTAAAATGATCACCCGGTAAATACTGTATATATATATATATATATATATATATATATATATATATATATATATATATATATATATGGAAACCAGTTCTGTGCATCCCGGGCATGACAAATTTTTCCTCAACTGTGAGCGTTTTTTCTGAGAAACCCGATTTGATTTCCTTTCTAGTTTCGAGCTACATTCGGGGGGATGACCATTTTTATTTTCATGTATGCGTAATAAGTAGTGGACCCCTATGGTCCGTACTGCAACCATGCGCGAATGACCCACGCTTCTACATCTAAAAAAAAGAAGGGAAAAAAAAACACACACACAGCAGTTTTAGTTTCTGAGTTGTGTATGGCACCGGGATGGAAGTCCGATGTTTCACTGCCCAACTACAAAGGCCTTCCGCGTTGTTTGAAGGCCGTACAAGTTCTTGAATAAAATATTTACGATAAGCGCAATGATAGAATTCAGGCAAACGTGAAGACGACTGCCATTCCAGCGTAGGCACAGCTTGCACAGCATGTGAAAGGACTACGTTTGGACAACAGCCGACTACTCTTCGGGGCGTGAAAGCTTGCGACGCATATGAGTGCTTCTTCTGAGACTTCTGTCATCCTTCATATCTTGTTTTTCTGTCTTTTTTCTCCTCCAATGCATGTTTCCTCTGACATTCTTTCACTTCGAAATGTTTTTTTTCCAGATGTTAAAAGGCAGGTGCCCATTTTTCATATGTGGAAAGGCGTCAGGCATCGAATCAAAACTGGAAGAAAAAGGGGCCGAGAATTCTGGCTCCGGTTATAAATAAAAGCGCCGGCTCTGTTGCATAGGACGCATACATTTCTTCTTTTCTTGCAACACCGGAAAACAAGGCGGCAGAGAAAATATCAAAAAGAAAAAAAAAAAAGATAAGAACACAAGGCACGGTCCTAGGCATAAGAACCTAGGCTTACAGTCCTGCGTTGCCGGCCGTTTTACATCAATCTGCCGTGCCTAGTCGTCATTGATGCTGTTGCTATTCATGCCAGAAAATGGAACAGAATTGTAGCGGATAGGCAAGAAATCGGGCGGAATTAGAAGCGGCAGGAAAGATGAATTCAAATGCCGAGGAATCTGAACATACAAGAGATTAATAAGGGACTATGAAACTGGCGGTATAGCCTCGACATGGGGAGATCAAGAATGCGAAAGCTTTGAGGAAAATGGTACAAAGATGTGAGAAAGTGATTTTAGATATTTTGCAGGCGTGTTCGGGAAAGGGAAAATCCTTGGCATACCATTGATCTTCTTAGCATGCGTTACAGTATACAGGCTGTCCCAGCTATCACGCACCGAGCTTTAAGAAAAGACAGATCTTCTTACGCGAATGAAACCTAGTGCATGTTGCTCAGAGTCCATTTCAGAAACGCCAGTATCTTTTTTATTCGTTCACATCCAGTTAAGTGCATAAAAGTAATTATGAAACTTTTTATTTATTCACGATAGCTGAAATCCGCGCTAGTTTATTATTCATGATCGTCAAATACCAGGGCGTAAAGAAACAAGGGACAAGCTATAGAAAAGACATACACAGCGCGGACTTCCAAATGGTGTTTATTTCATACAGGGCGCACATTTATAGTCGACACATAAAAAAAAGAAAGGAAAACAGTTTACATCTGGCGCTCAAACCACTTTTATTTTTCGAGAATAAAAGTTGAAGGGGTGCTCATTCATTGCTCACCAAGTTTGTCAATCACGTCTGATTCAATAATTTATCTTCTCATCTGTTCTCTTTCTTTTTAGAGCGCAACTCTTAGGCGTCCGTTTCTGCATTGAGCGTTGGCGGCGTCGGCGATCCTCGTAAAGGCTCGTTCACACTAGGCCGACACGACACCGATTTTGGTCTGCCGACTGTCGGCGTCGGCAGTTTAGAGGACGGAAACCGCTGTGGCCAACAGTTTAGAGGAAGGAAAACGCTCTCGCCAACAGTCCGCAGACCAAAATCGGTGTCTTGTCGGCCTAGTGCGAACGAGCCTTAACAGAACGAACGAGCACAGTGAAGGATGAAATAACGAACGCGGCGCGCAGCGGGGGATGAAATGCGGCGATAGCGAAGAGAGCCCGAGGATGAAAACGGAGGAGTAGGGTGGAGCGGAACCATGAGGCGGAAAGCGGAGGAGGAGGGCATGGCGAAAGCGTGAGAAGAAAGGCGCACTACCGCGCAAGACGTGTTCTGCGGCGACGATCGCTATGAGGTGGCGCCAGTGTAGCGGGCGTCGTCTGTTCGCCGATGACACCATTAATTATGCATGCGGCGAGCGCGTCCACCGATGCTATAATATGGAAACAAAGCGCTGCATGAGCGGAGGTCTGTCTGCGGCTGCTGCTGTGAATCGCGCCCCCGCGTCACCCACGCGCTGCCTCTCGCGATCTCCCGATTAGCGATGCAGTCGCGCCACACTTCGCTCCGTTTGAAATGTGCCGCACGAGGCAGATTGTCCGCGCCAGTCAATATATGGCGAAATGAAAACACGTATAGAGCTGTGCTCTAGTTTCGCATTGGTATCGTAATCGTCGGTGAATTTTCATTATTGGTTGTTGTTTCACCTATATGTGCTACGACCACATGTGCTACGCAGACCTGCGTTTCTCCCGGAACAACATAAAAAAAGGAAAAAATAAAGACTTAATCAGGAATGCACTTCATATTTTTATGCTACTTTTATGTTAACCGTTAAAAGCATTTTGCAGAGTGCGGTAGGAATATAATAGAATTTTTTTTTCTTTGTAAGCTGGGAGAAAACGAGGGGGAGAAGTGTTGCTTGCTCGGTTGGTTTGTTTGGTACTTTTATGGCATAACTTCAACCGCGAAATAAAAAAACTGGAATTGCAACATCTGCCATCTGCAACATCTGCCATCTGCCATCTGCAAATGCAACATCTGCCATGCCATCTCGCGTAGTTTACCCTTCTAAACAAACAAAGCAAAACAAAATTATGGCAGAACTCATTTCACGACGACTCTCGACGGTAGTGCGATTAGCATTCAAGCAGTGTAGTGACAAACAGCATTGCTAAAGTCACGATTATTTAAAATCCGCTGTGGTCATTCTGAGGCTTCCGTGCCTTCGGCGATTGGCCACATACACCGTATCCGGTATCACCTCAGTTATCTATGGCACTCGCTTACCAAGATCGCCTATGAGTATGACAGCATGACGGCCCCTATATGACGACGACGCAGTGTCAACAATGGAATGACGAAGAAAGAGTGATGTCGACAACATGACGACAATGAGATGACGATTCTGAAATGATGACCATGTATAACGACAACAGCGTGACAATGACGACATAGGACAATGGGGTGACAACGAGTGTATACGACGATGGCGTGATGGCCGTGGTATGACAACTGGATTACGTAACTGGAATGACAACAATGGCACGACCACGACGGCACGACGACCACGGTATCGCGACGGATGCGTGACAGCCACTGTCTGATGACGACGAAATGACGATGACATAATCACGTTGAATGACCACAACGTAATTACGATCAACGACGACGATGGCGTGTCAACGACGGTATGACCACAGTCGCATGGCAAAGGTGGAGTGACGACGATGAAACGATCACGACTGGATCACGACTGCGGTATGACAACCAGTGCATTACGGCAGCATAACGACCATGACATGACGACGGGGGCATGACAAGGATCACATGGCAAAGCTGAAATGACGATCGACGATGCAACGACCACGACGGCATCAGGGATCCAAGTTATCAGACAACTTCAGTCACTCGGTCGGCGTTGAACGCTTGGCAACGACGGCATGCCGAGAGTCACATGACGGAACGGAAATGACGACGTTGACAGGACCATTATGGCATCACAACTACAAGCTCATACCTACAGGCCCTAGATGGTAGAGAACTTGATAGATAGATAGATTCAAAACGCCCGAAGTAAACAAAGAATGCTAAGCGCATTAAAAAAAATATAACCGACAATTACGATACTCTGTAATGCGAAATTTGGGTGCAGCTCTATAGGTGTTTTGATTTCGCGATATATTAGCTGGCGCGGACAGTCGGTCTCGTGCGTGGGCACGCTGCAGACGGGATGAAGTGTGGCGCGACTGCCTTGCTAATCTGGAGATCGCGAGAGCCAGCGCGTGGGTGACGCGTAAGGGCGATACAGCAGCCGCCGCCGACAGACCTTCCAGACGACGCGCGCTACTCTGGCACCATGTCGTAGCCATCGTCGCCGAACCAGGTTTTATTGCGATAGCAATTATATGGACACTTCAACCGGATTTCTGCCATCGGCGTCGCCGTCGCCGTGAGGTTCCGTATAGATAAATCTTCACCGCGCGCCGTATGCCCGAGCGCAAGCGTGCTGGGACGCGCGCTATCACGGAGAGCGAACGCACTCAATCCCCCACGCGCAAGCAACGAAGCGGGAAGCCAGCGCCGGAGGGAGCGGGGGGGGGGGGGGGGGGGGGGCACTTCTACTGTGCCAACAACCGCGCTCGTCGCTCGACCGCACGGTCTCTTATCTCTCCCACGCGCAAGCAAGGAAGCGGGAAGCCAGCGCCGGAGGAAGCGGGGGGGGGGGGCGCACTTTTCTTCTGCCAACAACCGCGCTCGTCGCTCGCCGCACCGTCTCTTATCTCCACACGGCTCTGACCTCTATGCGCCGCGTGCATTCGCGGCTCAGTTTCTGTTGAAGCGATAGACCGCACGTACCTTCGCCCGCAGCGGCGTATGCTTGCTGCCAGCGTTTTGACAGTCGTTGTCTGCAGTCATTCATGTGATCTCTTCATGTTTGTTTGTGCGCGCTCACACCACGCTTGTTCATTCAGTTAGTAATAGTCGGGTCACATTTTCCAACGCACGCTACACATGTAATGCTGCCCGGATCGGCAGTGCAGCGCTACAGGTGTGTCCCTTCGCACGCGCGCTGCCCACGGGAAGCGCTTCTCATCAACACCACCGTTTCACACGCGCCTTCTCGTGGTCATCGAGTCTCTCTTCATGTCGGTCTACTTACGCCGCAGCACACCTGCTTACTTAATCAGCTCATGTTTACTACAATTCATATTGCTACCAAAGCCGCTCACCTTACTTCGTATGACATTGCTGTGTTGCTATCGCATTCATTGCTTCGCCCTTAGGGCGAAACTGTGACATTTTTTCTTCTCGCCCCCTTCGCCATATCCTCTTCCCCCGCTTTCCGCTCATGGTTCCACTGCACCCTCCTCCTCCACTTTCCACCTCGCGTCTTTCATCCCCCGCTGCGCCCGTTTGTTTTCATCTTTAATCTTTCGCTTTTATCTTTCACTGTTTCATCTCCTTACTGTATATACGGATGTCATCTTCCTGTTTCCCCACCTTTCCTCGCTGATCGTCACCGCATCTCCTTGCAGAGTAGCTGGTCAGGGCGCACTAGCTATATGGCCCACCGCTCTGCCTTTTCCATAATAAGTTCTCCATCTCTCCTCGCCAGTTGGCTTCCGCGAAATTTAAGTTGTTCCTGGTGATTGTAAGAAAAGCCACTAAATTGTGCCTATGAAGTTGATGCTGGTGCTGATTGCTTTTCAACATGGCACATAAGCACGAGCGGGATTGGCCACACCTATGAGAAACTAAATTAGGGTAATTAAATTAGAAAATAAATGTAATTAAATCAAGTAATCTTTACTATGAGATCACAACATTGCTCTGCGTCTTCCTCCTGTCTCGTGAACAAACACAATACTCTCGCGCTCCCTAATGCGCTGCAGTGATGGAAGACGAAGCTCCCAGGTCGCGCGCTCACGTTTTCGGGCTGACAGTTGGTACTGCTGAAGCTTCCTGGAAATTTGGCGTCTACATAACTCGATATATTCTTATGATCCACGTTTACGCCATTCGCTTGGTAAAATAATTCTTGCGTCTTTGTGCGCTGAAGAAACTGTTAGGTTCCCAAAGTTTGTACGTTTCGATAGAGTGGCTGGGTAAGCCCGAGTTGCCTGTGGCACATCCGCAATACAAAGCACGTGTGCCAGCATGGGCTCCGCCTTTCGTGCATTGTCAGGGTGTGAAGAAGATTTTACCCCCCGGAAGCTTCAGTCCTGCTTCCGAGGTAAGGGCACGTTGCGGGACATGCCTGTCACGGCGCAAGCAGCTCTGTGACGTGGCTCCACAACGTGCCCTGCAATACAACAAAAAACCAGATTTGACTAAAGTTCGAGTTTGATAGATTATACCTAAACGTGCTCGCGAGCTATGCCTCTCTGAAGGCCGGGCGAGAGGCTAAATCTACCTCCCATTGCATTGTGTGTGACGCGACAACGGCTTCATCTGGGCACGTGAGACATATGCTTGATCAAGTAATGGCTTCTTCTATACACAATGATACCAAATACGCATGGGTAGTACAGCAGCAAAGATATAAGATGTATTAGTATTACATGTTTTCATTACATAAGCCACGATTCACGTTACGTTACATGCGGTTTAAACGCGAGGAAGCCTCTCCGTCCATCCGTGACGGGCGACCGAATCACTTACAAAAAAAAAGAAAAAGATCACCGCCCAAGCACTCCGTATACAGATGGTTAACCAGCGAAGCTGAAACGTGTGGCCCCGGTGTTTATCACTGGGTTAATCCCGATGGTTCATTCAAGTCTTTCTCAATTATTGGTTACGTCTTTGTGTTCCCTAATAAGGTTACTGACACGTACAGCTGCGACGGAGAGAACGACGTCACTAACGGAATAAGGATGCCTGCAGTCCGCCGTTGTCGCATTGCCACTTGCGAGTCTTCAAAGTTGAATTTCTTCAAAATTGAATCTGTCCGTCACGTACCACAATGAATGGCTCATACGCCCTTAAGCAATGGCTCACGCGGACTCCCCATTACGAAGACAAAAGAGAAGTGAATTTCTACGCTGGAATGATGAGCGGCAACGGGCGATATCGAAACCGTGTGCTCTGGCATCGCAGAAGAGACGGTCCCACTATCAGACGGAAACTGCCCCGTGGCGAAAAGCGCAACGAATTTCGAAAGTGAACATCGTGGCCAGTCGCGGCAGGTGCTGCTATGGCACGTATGGCCTGGCAAGCATCTGCCGTTACGTGCTATATCAGTATTTGCCACGATAAGTCATCATCCAAACTGCGTTGCCCGCTTCGTCTAGGGCGTTTTTGTGCTTCGTTCTTTGCTGCGATGAGGGGCGGAGCAATAGCACACCGTGTAATTTCTTAGTACGTTGGGCAGATCGAGTCGCTGTCGGTGAAAGATTTAACGAAGGACTGCGTATAAATTCCGACCTCGTGTGGTTCTTAAAGCCTTGAATCTCAGTACGGACCGATTCGCTGATTCCACCCAAAGAAGAAGAGGACGTCTCTCAGTGGCGTGCAATCACGCTGCGTGCAAGAGCTGTGCAGGTTAGCTGCTTGTGGTTAGTTCGCAACATTCTCACCTCTTTCAAAGTGAATTATTTCTGCACAATTTGCTCGGGCAAAATGTTTCTTTTGATGGGCCACGCTGCGCTCGTCGGCGATGTAAATCACCAATACGATTCGTCCAGGGAATCAAGTTTTAATGCGCACGTAAATTTAACTACATCATCATTCCGGCGTTTGTGAAACTCGGAGGGTAAAATCAAACCAAGAACCAAAACTAACGAAAAAAAAAGAGAGAAAGAACCGAAAGGAAAAGCAGTTGGCGAGAAGAATAGCCAACCCAGCGCTGAGTCTCCCGCATACCTCGTCTTACTCAGAGCGAGAAATTCCAACCACGTAGGGCTAACTTAGGGAAACAGAGAGGAGATCTCGCGAAGCCGTCGACACGACCAAAATGAGATATAACCTGGCGGTTATATGACAAAAGTAATGGTGGCACTATCTTATACGGGTGACGAAGTCACAATACTGGTCATTCCTAGAAGCGTTTGCCTTTGGCTGACGTTGTTCCCTAACATTATACCTACGCTGTCTGAATTGGCCGCCTATACTATGCTTATACGAACAGCTTTGTGGATGCGAACCCGTATTGCCCCCGTATGTATAACACGTAACGCCACTGCTGTAACCCCTCCCCCAGTCTCCTCCTTGCCTTTTGTAAACTGTAAAGTACAAACCCGCAACCTCTAACTAAAATGGCAGTTCCCCCTCCTGCCATTTCTCTACCCTGCAATCATTATGTACCGCAGCCTTTGAGAGATTAAGAGAGCAGTTCTTTTGAATACTTAAAGCATATTTGCCCCGGCCAATCACATACCCGTCTCGCGAGGCGTGAGAGCCTTTGTGAATATGGCTTTGACTTCAGCTGCATAGTTGCGCAATTCTGCTCGAATTTTGCAAGGTATAGGAATAGCTCCTTGCGCGTCATTTCTGATGAGCTTCTGATGATGTGCTGAGCTTCTGGTAACATGAGTTCAGGAATCCACATGCCGGATTCCAACACAGGGAGACGGAATATACAGCGAAAGGGCACATGAAAAGAAAGAAAGAAAGAAAGAAAGAAAGAAAGAAAGAAAGAAAGAAAGAAAGAAAGAAAGAAAGAAAGAAAGAAGCAAGCAAGCAAGTGAGAAAGCAAACAGAGGCAAACAAAGAATGTGCCTCAGTATAGTGGCGTGGCAAGGCGACAGCGTACCAGCAAAGTGCGCTCTGCGTTAAGCAATCGTAGCACAGAACGCCGACGGCAGTTTGCTGCTCACAACAGAGTCTGGCGCGGCAGCTGCGCGGGAGGAGAACTTAAACCGCCAGTTGCGCGGCGCTTGTTGGCCGGATTGCGCACTTGTTCGTATTTTTTCTGTTTCTTTTTTTTTTGCTTTTTTATTCGCTATTTACATTACCGAGCGAAGGGGAGCTGGAACTACTATTCTTTTTTCGACAACAGAGAAAACAAGAACACAGTTGCACATACCGCTTTCTTTCCATCAAAGCAGCAGCTTTAGCCGCTCCCTGCCGAACTTATTTTTCTTCTCCCGCGCGTAAAGTCAACATTAGGCAATGCTGACTTGTCGTTTTCTGCCAGGACCAGTTAAACCATCTCAACGGTCTTAAATAATCTAACAAAACCGCAAAAGAGGTCAGGGACTACAAGTGGCCTCTCAAGTGCAGAGTTGCGGTTTGGCAAATCGCGTAGAAAACAGAGCATGTAACTGTACTTTGCTGTTTGCACGCACCTCATCGTAAGTTCGAGCCACGTGTGGCGCAACGTTCTAGCTCTACTGCCCAATCAACCATTGAGCGCTTGCCACAAATGATTTGAGCTGACTCGCGTATTACGAGCACTGTGAGCTGAATACGCCGCACCGAACTTAATGGCATATTGTCACGCGGTTGGACGACAGGGTGAACAAGATGACAAGGTGGTTTTGTCCTGGCTCAGAACCGCCCTGTCGGATCCTCTACTTTTTCGCCTTCTCCGTGTGCTTGCTCCCCAAAACGCTAGATGGCATTAGTGCTCCCCCCCCCCCCCCCCCCCCTTTTCTGAAAGCATCGACTCGATGCCACACCGGCAGAAGAGCTACTGTGCGAAGTACGGCTTAAGCCGTGCGACATGCACAATTTAGGGCCGAAACTGTCGACGCGAAGACGAGGCGCCGTCCGGAAATAACTCGTAAGTAACGTCACGGACATATTTCAGAACCTTCTACGGTCCGCAATAGCGGCTTAAAAGTTTTCAGACAAGCCGGGACGTCGATTAGGGGTCCACACCCAGATTCGGTCGCCGGGGCGGTAGGCAACGTCTTGACGGCGGAGGTTGTAACGTCGTGCATAGGCACCTTGTTGGTAACTGCATGTTTACGCGAGCCAGTTGGCAGGCTTCTTCGGCGTACTGAGTGTAGTGCTTGGTGTCTAGAGCAAGGGACGCGTGAAAGCGCACGTCCCTCACGCGCTTTAACTCGCACATACGGCGCACGGCGACGATTTTATCGCCCTTGGACTTTATACGGTACCTCATGGTGACGACGACGACGACGACGACGGCGACGGCAGAAATCCGCTTGAAGTGTCCATATAATTGCTATCGAAATAAAATTTCAGGTTAACGCTGTTAGGACGGTTTAATTACGTAGGTTACGCTAAGTCTGCAGTACCGAAGGCAACGCGCGCGCACGCGCGCGCACGCTCGCGCACACACACACACGCACACACACACACGCACACACACACACACACACACACACACACACACACACACACACACACACACACACACACACACACACACACACACACACACACACACACACACACACACACACACACACACACACACACACACACACACACACACACACACACACACACACACACACACACACACACACACACACACACACACACACACACACACACACACACACACACACACACACACACACACACACACACACACACACACACACACACACACACACACACACACACACACACACACACACACACACACACACACACACACACACACGCACGCACGCACGCACGCACGCACGCACGCACGCACGCACGCACGCACGCAAATGTAATGTTCTCGGTATAGTCAGTGACGCTTCCTTGCGTCCAGTTTGTGTGCACACTGCCCCGAAGTGTACTCGGGTGCTGGAGTTTTCTCCGCAAAATTTGAAGTCAATTCCCCGATCGAGGCACGACGTGAATTTGGGCATTGACTTCTTGCGGCAGTGGGGCGCGACCGTTTACGGCCGCATGGGGGAAGTTTTCTTCGATCGCCATGTTCCGTATACAGACTCTTGGAGGAGAATGCAGTGAGAGAGAACATCGTGCGTGCCGATACTATTGGGATGGCGTCGACCGCTTTGTGCGTCTGGTTGTTTGTCGCGGCAATGTTCCAGGCAGTTTCGATGTCTCTGCAGAGCCAATGCATCTAATTAAGCTCTGTGAAGAAGAACATTTTGGTTACTCATTGTGCGGTGTCAATCGGCAATGGGCGTGCTGTCATCTGGACGCCTAACTGTTCTCCAGAACCTGTCGTGCTTCCAGACGGCTTGAAATTCACCTGCTTTAGAGATAATTGGTCTTCGTCTGTAGCCGTACTAACAGATTCGCCTGAGCCTTTTGTACTTTTTCTCACAGACACCAAGTTTCTGCGGTAAACAAGTCGCTCAGCACGAATGAGCACCATGAGTCTGCGGATGTGCTTTCTAATCACCTGGTGGTGTTCGACTTTGCGGAGCTTGACAAAACGCTCCCGATCCCTGAGTCTCGAACATGACATACAATCAATACGGGATTGACACGTCCGATAAGAAAAAAACTTTATCGCGTTTCTACTACGGAGCACAAAGTAATTGATCAACAAGTGAGCGAAATGGTTAAAAAGGGAGCTATACCAGAGTGCTCTAGTCCTTGGGCAGCTCCTGTCATATTCGTCAGAAAGAGTGGCGATAGCTTGAGATGCTGCGTCGATTGTCGCGAATTGAATTATTTGATTGAATTGAATTACCTATTATTTGAATAGGTAAATTAAAATTTACCTCCAGGTAAAGTTTTATTGCAATAGCAATTATATGCACACTTCAAGCGGATTTCTGCCCTGGCCGTCGCCGTGAGGTTCCGTATAAAGTCCAAGGGCGATAAAATCGTCACCGCGTGCCGTATGCTGTATGAGCGAGGGACGCACATACAGCGCGAAAGGGACGCGCGCTTTCACGGAGAGCGAACGCACGGCGGAGAGCAAACGCGATATCTTCATCTCGCGAAAGGCCATGAGGGAGATGGGAGCGAGGGCAGGGGGCGCCGTTTTTCTCCGAACCAACTGCGCCTTTAGCCACCCGGCGCAAGGGGATCTGGCGCTTCAATCTCGCGTGCGAAAGGAGGAAAGTGGGAAATCAGCGCGGGAGGGAGGAGGTGCGGCTTCTACTCTGCCAGCAACTGCGCAATTGTACTTTGTGCTGCTGCGAGCGGTCGCGCGAACCTAATCTTGAAAGCGATCTGCACACAACTCCTACCTTCGTATGCACTGTCCTTTCGACGCTCAGTTTTTCGTTGAAGCGATAGACCGCACGAACATTTGCTCGCTGCTCCGCCGCGCTTGCTCACACCAGCGTTTTGACAGCGGTTGTCTGCGGTCATCGAGGGTGATCTATTCATGTTTGCTTGTGCGCGCTCACACCATGCTTGTTAATTCAGTTATAAGCGAATGTGTCCAAGTTTATACAGCCTATAAAACAACTATCCTTACTACGTATAGCTCTCTACTAATTTGCTATAGCAATTGATGCTCCGCCTTTCGGGCGAAGCTGCGGCTTTTTTTTAAATTCAATTATAGTGGATTTCCAGCTTTCTGTAGCGGTGCAGACTATGTGCTCACCGTCTATTACGTCAATGAAGAGTAGTTGCTTCTGGTGGTCTCACGATGCGAAGCCTGTGGCGCGGGCCTCATGACCTCAGAGATATCACAGACGCGGGTGACTATATAGCTGTGGAATCTCCGTCTCCTCTCTTGATTCATCGTGCATGGGCTTCCTCGGTACGAGAGGCTGTTTTCAGCGTTCGCTTCACTTTTGGGCAATCCACCGCGTGTGCCTTCTGCTGGGATATAGCCATCCGTAAACGTAGCATGACACTGCTACGGAAACACGAAACAACTTGCGGCGTCGGTTGACTTCGTGCCCGCAGATTGCTTACTCTATTGAGAAGGTGACGATATGGGCACTCCTTGCGGTCAATATAGGTGCCGTATTCCTGCATGGAGTCAACCCCGAGAATGAGGCTGAGGAATAACTCGCGTGAGAGGAAACAGCTTGCTGTGCTAACGTATATTCTCGAATTCAGGATATAAAGCCGTGACCCTGGCCAACTGAGTGATGACGTGACCATCAAGCGCTCGAATCTCCACGTCATGCCACCGTATAATTACCTTCTTTAGAGGCGTTACTGTATTTGCGATAAGCGCTGAATGTGCAATAGTCCACTCCGCTAATCACCAATGCGCTAACCACGTAACCGTCGATTTGTTTTGTTCTGTTATACATGAGTTGCCGTAGAGAGATTGAAACGTGGCTACTCCACTTCTCTGCGTTCTACAGAAATAAATTCATAAATTAATAAATACGAATGAAACTAATAATGAAAGTAACAGTGCATGCCGCAACGGAGAGTTCCCTCGACATTTATCTTCTGTCCATGCCGGGAGCCGAATGATTTACTGCACGTAATAAATTAGCAATAGGCCCAAACACACACCTAAGTTTAAGTTCAACTTCAGTCCACAGTGCAGATCATAAGGGCGCCACTTCACACATAATGGTACATTACTAATTAACATAAACGCTGATCTAGCTCTGTCTCAACTAAAGTAAATTTTACGAATATGTTCGAATTTTGCTGCAGATGTCTAATTATACGCTGCGCATGTAACTTTTGCAATGTGATGGGGTATTTGTCTCCTATTCTTACTGTTTTCGTTAACTTCCTCCTTTTTACGGCGTATTTGGTGCTCTCGAGAAAGATGTGGTAGACGCTCTCGAGTTTATTACCACAGCAACGCCCAGCAGAAGTGAAGCGACGTATCCGGTACAGAAAACCATTTGTATATGCCATTTCCAGTAGAAGCTTGTGAATTAATATCTCAGTGTGTCGCGAAAGATCCGCTGCTATGTTGAATTTCCTATGTGAGTCAATGTCATATAACAATGAATGTATCGCGGTATCACCTGCGAGCCACTTATCCATAAAACAGTGGGAAAACACTTGCGTTTTGATGTTCTGGATATCCAACGTAGACAAAGCGCACAAGAGTTTCGTTTGTTCAGGGCGTTCTTGGCGAATCCATCGGCCTCCTCACTGCCCTATAATCTATTGTGGTGGGGCACCCACCTAAATATCCAACGTCGTGTCCCAGCAATGATATATCCTCCACGGCTTCTTCAATGCACTGAACCATTCCTCCGTGAATTGAATTCTTGATAATTCGGAATGCTGATTTGTCGTCAGCACAAACAGCCCATTGTCTTGCTTCTGCTTTTCTGCAGATAAAGTTTACCGCTTCACTCATGGAACGTACCGGGGGTGATCTACGGTACCGATACGTCGAGAAATATCTGGTCCCTCCACCCTCCCCCCGCTCTGTTGCAGCGGACGTCAATTCTGTGCCCTTCATTGTTCGCGCAGACTGGTGGCCTTCAGCGCGTAGAAGTCCCGCAATGAGCGTTGGAACCGTTAATGCACACTGAGCGGCATTACAGAAAGCTTTAATAATTTCTTTCTGTTTTTTTTTGCGTTGTTTTGAGAATCTGTAATGGATGGATTTTCAATAGACCCCGATGTTTAAATCTTATATGCGTACAACTTCCCATCGAAAGCTTTACCGGGGCTCTGCCATAATATTCGCTGGGCTGTAGGGAGCACGCGTGAACAGTTGCTCCTCAAACGCAGCACGTAGTGCTTTCAGTGTCTGTCTTTGGCAGTCCGAAAACCCTCGTTCTTGCTCTCAGTGCAATGAGTCGAACGGCACGTGGACAGCTGCGCACTGGAGAACGAAACACGAAAAAAAAAATCACCGATGATTACGATACTCCCTAATGCGAAATTTGAGCGCAGCTATATACGTGTTTTTATTTCGCGATATATTGAGGCAAAGAATGTGAGAGAGACCGGTAGCACAGTCGGCAATCGTCGAAAATATGTTCTGTGGGTCAAGTGAGTCGGCTTTTATACATTACTCGTCGAAGGTTCCACTATAATCGCTGGTGCCACTTGGCTTCCAGAAAGTACAACACAATTCGCGCCGCGCATACAATCAGATTACAAAACAATCGCAGAACATCACAATCGAAAAAAAATGTCACAGTTTCGCCCTAAGGGCGAAGCAATGAATGCGATAGCAACACAACAATGTCATACGAAGTAAGGTGAGCGGCTTTGGTAGCAATATGAATTGTAGTAAACATGAGCTGATTAAGTAAGCAGGTGTGCTGCGGCGTAAGTAGACCGACATGAAGAGAGACTCGATGACCACGAGAAGGCGCGTGTGAAACGGTGGTGTTGATGAGAAGCGCTTCCCGTGGGCAGCGCGTGCGAAGGGACACACCTGTAGCGCTGCACTGCCGATCCGGGCAGCATTGCGTGTGTAGCGTGCGTTGGAAAATGTGGCCCGACTATTACGAACTGAATGAACAAGCGTGGTGTGAGCGCGCACAAACACGAAGAGATCACACTGAATGACAGCAGACAACGACTGTCAAAACGCTGGCAGCAAGCATACGCCGCAGCGGGCGAAGGTACGTGCGGTCTATCGCTTCAACGGAAACTGAGCGGCGAATGCACTTAAAGGTCAGAGCCGTGTGGAGATAAGAGACGGTGCGAGCGAGCGACGAGCGCGGTTGTTGGCAGAGTGAAAGTGCGCCCCCCCCCCCCCTCCCTTTCTCCCTCCGGCGCTGGCTTCCTGCTTCCTTGCTTGCGCGTGGGAGATTGAGTGCGTTCGCTCTCCGTGATAGCGCGCGTCTCCGCACGCTTCCTCTCGGGCATACGGCGCGCGGCGAAGATTTTATCTATAGGGAACGTCACGGCGACGGCGACGGCGACGGCGACGACGACGGCGACGACGACGCCGACGGCAGAAATCCGGTTCAAGTGTCCATATAATTGCTATCGCAATAAAAGCACGAACGAGAACAGATCCAACAAACCGAACAAGCGAGAGCGAGAGCTGACGCGAGCAGACGATAGTACGAAAGGAGCGGTCCGGCTGAGACCAGATACGAGTACGCATCGAGCGGTCGGGCGGGTTTGCATGAAACCAGTTTCCTGCGCGCACGTCACTGAAGGGGCCTCTCTCATCGGTCTCCACCGTTTGCAGCTCGCCTCTTGCTCTTTCATCTTTTGCAGTTGTGCTCGTTCACTCCGTTACGCCGTCGCCGACGTTCGCTGCAGGAACGGGCCATTAAGAGCTGCGCTCTAAAAAGTGCTTAGCCACTTTGATTTATCATTAGCAGTTGCTTTATTGTTGCTTTATTACTTGCGGTGGTTTGTAATTTAACTGAAAGAGCCACTGTAAATGCGATGCCCGTCGCTCCAGCGATACTGCGCTGGCCAAGTGACAGTATCTTGAAAGGAATAGATCGCGAAACACGGGTCAAGGTTATTAAAGATAAACATGTATAATAAAACAACCGTGTTTACTGCTCACCCAGAGAACACGCTGACTATACCGCCTGTTTCAGCGACGAGTGTATCAGATTATTCAACATAAAAGAATTCGAAACGAAATGGTAATTTTTTTTCTCACCAAGCTTGGCGGCCGCCGACAAAAGCATTGGCGTGGTAATACCCAGTACTAATACAACAAAACTTCAATAACTTGCCCTTCTGATGAAGTATTTTAGTGGGTATGTTTTACTTGGACAATTGAAGTCAGCTGATGAACTCAAAGCATAACATTTTGCCGAAAACTTTACGCCTACAGTCACGACTTGAAATGTGCCTTGAGATGCATCGCTGCACCAGTATACATATTTCCATACTGCATTATTTCGCATAGCGCGAAGCTTAACTGGAACAGCAGTGCATTTCGTTGGTGATTTCTGAGCGCTTATTTCCCTAAACGTGCACGAGACACATTTTAGCAAAAGTTCATGCTTCGAGTAATCCGACTGACTACCATTCTGCAAATACAGTAAATTCTCCAAAGCCAATAAATAAATAGTGAGACGTTGAGAGCTTGTTATTTATAACGGCACTGGTTATTATTAGGGAGAATATTATTGTGCCTCACTGCTGCGAAGCTTCGCTAGAAAAAATGATTATTTTCTCGTGAATCCCTTATTGTTTAACCATCTGGTACACTCATCAGGATAAACATGTGATGTGGTTCGTGGAAGGTATATTGCTGCAGGTCTCGGCAAACAGTGGAACAAGCGAAAAATCCCACAACGGCAGTGTCACAACACAGCAAACTTCTTGAGTTCCTTTCTCTATATAGTCTACTCGGCAGGAGGACCTCTTACATGCGGCTCGACCAACCGATGATAAATTACCTTAGTCTTACCTTTTTTTTTTACCGTAGCAGTCATGCGTGCTATATTGTGTGAGACAAATGCTTGTGAAAACGTGTTGGATATTCAATAAGGCTTCGGCTGGGGCTAGTTGGCATGACAACGTTCTGTGTACTGCGCTATACTGGTACATAAAGGACAAAAAGTATTCAACAATGCAAATGCAAATTAACACGTGTGTCAGTTTCTTTTTTGCCCTTTATCTAACAGTATAGCGCAGTAAACATAACGTTGTTGGACATGATATATTAGGATGTTAATGGCGTAGCAGCCGTCGCGGCTATAACGTGCGAAATTCAGGAATATTCATTAGCGATTTCAAGCATGATGCGTACCATAAACCTTAACGCTTCGAAGTTCTAACTATAGAATTTCATTCAGCTATAGTTTGCGCAGAACGTGTATCTCTTTTACGCGTATATATTTCTAAAGGTATTTCCGAGTGTAATTACGGCTTCTTCACCAAATTATAGTGCCAGATAGATACGTACGGCGTACCTGTAAGATACAATTGAAGTCAGATCACCCAACAGAGCAAGAGACTTCATCATCTACCAACCAGCGCAAGTTAGCATTCTGTTGTCGTAGGATACGTCTTAAACATTTTCTTCCTCTGTTCAGGTATAATTTCTGTTTGCACAGCGATTATCGGCTATCGAGATAGATTTATCAGAAAGAAAGGCGCAGATAGAAAGGCAGTCTCTGATGAGAAGATGAAGATTTTAATGCGAATAGCTTTGCTAGACGCTCTAACCTGTTTTCACGGTGGTAGGAGACGGTCTCTCACTGCCGATTGAAAGGTTACGCAACTTAGTTGCGCGGGGCGCGTTGGTCACCGAACGCCAACTATTATATATATATATATATATATATATATATATATATATATATATATATCTTTGAGTTTCAAGTGCCTTCTTGTACCCATACAACCACTGCAGGTGTGCTGGTTGACGGCTCTCGTAACTTCGGAGTTACTCAATGAAACTACAGATGCTAGCTAAATATCCTCACTGCAACAAATATACACCTTCAAGCGCGTCATTAATTTATTAAAATGAATACCTTTCCTGCGCAATTTCTACCGTTCTGGCAGCCCGGTAGGCAGCTGTTTCAGGTGTTGAGTGAAAAATGTGATATACGCAGTGGTCAGCCAAACATTCAAACAGCACATATGTCCTGAGACAAGCAGAACACTCCAAATGTGCATAGAAACTCTCGTTTTTTTTAAATTCTAGAAGGGCTTTGGCAGCACGCAATGCACATGCCGTGTTGCTCCCCGGGATAAGAATGTCCTGCAGTCTTAAGCTCGAATTACAGTGAAAATGCAGCGCAGACTTGAGAGATTGTGTCTGATGGATAACTGCAGTCACATAAAACATGATAAAATTCCTCAGGAACATTGCAGACTGAGTTTCCTGAAGAAACAATGAGATAACTGAAGTTTTCGATTTCAATTTTATTGAGACATGCGTCTAACATCCCCACAGGATGTGACAAAAGGAGGCAAGCACTGAATGCCCTCTAATAAAGTTCAATAGTGTAATGTCCAAGTTTCATTTAAAGTAGTTTGCGTAAGTCAGGTTAAGTTTGATGCGCCAAAGGCGTGCTTCTTTCTGCCTACTGAGACTTCGCGGCATGTTAAACTCACAATATTAACAAATTTGCAAAAGGGTTCGTGTTGGTCATTTGCATCATGCCAGACGGAACCAACGTGTCATGTATGGACTATTTACACAGCTATCATGCCATGACTTATTGTTTCATAACACAGAGAAGTACTCACTGGCAGTACTGTGATGTACACAGTGATTTCTTATCTGTAGAGGCCGGATCTTTAGGCATTAAAAAATTGCGTTTTAGGCACCAAAAATAGGCAGGCAAAACAACGTTTTAGGCCTCCAACGTCGTACATATAGGCACAATAAATCTTTACATAAATGCAAATTATTTCAAACGAAGACGTGGGCGACCTGTATCTACGACAAAAAAAAAATAAATGTTATTGTGTATGGTGGCACAAAGGCGCCAACAGTTGAACATAGACGTGCAATTGCCCCATAACACTGCTGTACTAATGACGATCAATTGGCTTAACTCAACAAGCACACTGCTCATATTCATGTTCAACGACCACTTTACTCGAGCGTCGCATATAGTGAAACAGGCATGAAAAAGAATACTTGAAAGTTGGGAATACTGAATAAAAAAAGCGCTACTTTATGTCTGCCTGACGCAATTAAATTTAGACACAACAAAAACAGATGAATAATAAATGCGAGAGAAACTACGATTTATTAAGAAATTAACATGTTCTTACTTGAGGACTGTTAAATACAACTGTGGTAATTTTCTCATATACAATGACATTATCCGAATTGTACAGGCAAAACGTTCCAACGCTGCCAAATAAACTTCCGCCCATTTGAAGTGCACATGTTTGAATAAATCTGTTTAGAGGGCACGCGGAACGTAGTCTAAGGATCACTGTGAAGATTGTGGATACAATAGCAAACTACCACCATCTCCAGATTGTTGGATTCAAAATTGTGCCTCTTGTCACTGAGAATGATCTTGTACGCTGAGAGGGAACGCTTGACGGCGGTGAACACCTTAAAAAATGTCACAATTTCGCCCTAAGGGCGAAGCAATGAATGCGATAGCAACACAGCAATGTGATACGAAGTAAGGTAAGCGGCTTTGGTAGCAATATGAATTGTAGTAAACTTGAGCTGATTAAGTAAGCAGGTGTGCTGCGGCGTAAGTAGACCGACATGAAGAGAGACTCGATGATCACGAGAAGGCGCGTGTGAAACGGTGGTGTTGATGAGAAGCGCTTCCCGTGGGCAGCGCGTGCGAAGGGACACACCTGTAGCGCTGCACTGCCGATCCGGGCAGCATTGCATGTGTAGCGTGCGTTGGAAAATGTGGCCCGATTATTACTAACTGAATGAACAAGCGTGGTGTGAGCGCGCACAAACAAACATGAATAGATCACACTGAATGACTGCAGACAACGACCGTCAAAACTCTGGCAGCAAGCGGATACGCCGCAGCGGCGAAGGTACCTGCGGTCTATCGCTTCAACGGAAACTGAGCGGCGAATGCACGGCGCATAAAGGTCAGAGCCGTGTGGAGATAAGAGACGGTGCGAGCGAGCGACGAGCGCGGTTGTTGGCAGAGTGGAAGTGCCCCCCCCCCCGCTCCCTCCGGCGCTGGCTTCCCGCTTCCTTACTTGCGCCTGGGAGATTGAGTGCGTTCGCTCTCCGTGATAGCGCGCGTCCCCGCACGCTTCCGCTCAGGCATACGGCACGCGGCGAAGATTTTATCTATAGGGAACCTCACGACGACGCCGACGACGACGCCGACGCCGACGGCAGAAATCCGGTTGAAGTGTCCATATAATTGCTATCGCAATAAAAGTAAATTACAAACAAAACAAAAGCCGCATGCGCATCTCATTTTTCTTCCTTCTTTTGCTCTTCACTCTCCTTTCCCCTGACGGCTCTCCGCGGTTTCGCATTCGCCAACCGCTCGCGCCATGTCAGCGCGGCGGCGTATGCTGGCCGGCGCCTCCCATTTCACTGCTGCTAGCGGTTGTTTTCCGGGAGTTGGTTGAACTAGAGGACTAGGTTAAACTCCATAGAGTTCCGAACAGCCAATGTTGCCCGGTGACATGAAAAGCGGTCTCTAACTGCACTCGAAAGCGAAACGTGTAGGTAAATAGTGTTCATACAGGCGCCAATTTTGAAAATAGGTATTTATAGGCATTTATAGGCATTTATGGGCATTTAGGCACAAACGCCAAAATAGGCATTTATAGGCACTATAAGATCACTATAAGAGCCCTTCTTAAGCTCTAATTCATGCTCATATATCAAAGTGGGGCGATAGGAGCGCAGGGAACAAAAAAAAAAGGCATTTGCCTAAAATCCCGTCTCTACAAGTTATCTGTCCCTGTGGACTGGTGGCTGTGGTATTCTGCTGACCACGATGTCGCGGGTTCGAACCGAATGCACGCGATCTTGCGCGTGCCAGCGACAAGCGACGCGATGGAAATGGCTGTCGCGTTCGCTCGTCGCCTACAAGTCGTACCGCATGCGAGCGACGACATTGAGCGACGTCTCCGCGGTGTTGTCGGTACGAGGGCAGCAAATACGCGCCGAAACTGGCGTGAGGCGTGCTTTATTAATTTAAGTTGACGAGTTTTACTGTAAAGTGCAGCATAAATATTTCTTAAGGTCTTGCATTAGGTTGTTATCCTTGCACGTATCAAAATTTAGTCGTTCGCTCGTTCCGTGCGACAATCAGTAGTACTTGACTGATGTACATCCTGTTCCGGCTTCGCGCTATTGGCTAGTCGCTTATAGCACTTCCGGGTGACGAGCGACGAATTCTATATTTCCAGAACCGAGCGATCGAGCGACAAGAACGAGCGATCTGTTCGTGCGACGGCCCGTTTCGTCGCACGAAGCCGTCGCTAGTCGCCGTCGCGCACAAAATCGCTCTCATGTGGTTTGTGCTTTACTGCGACGTGGATGAAAAAAAGAAGGCTCCTGTGTAGTTAAACTTAGGTGCACTTAAACAAAAACACCCAGGCGATGAAAATTAATTCGGAACCCTAGACTATACGGCGTGCCACGGAGTTTCCCTAACAGATTAAGACAACTCTGGTACTACGATTGTTCGGCTATATACCATGGAAACGATTGATATCGCTCGAATTTGTCTAATATTTGTGCGACAATATTTATTGCGCTTCATATCCCCTAAAACTACCAAAAATTGATCGTTTTCTAAGCACAGGAAGGTAATTACTCACTATGCACGTGCGTATCCATTGTGAATTGTCCCGTTTAAGACGCAGTATTTTGTGGAATGTAATCAATATGCAAGGTCGCAATGTCGTTTGAAGCTACAAGCGAGGAAGTTTCGGCAAATTAAAGTACTTCCCATAATTTCCACGTTGGCTAAACATCGCTATAGTTGCAGCTCCGTCAGACACTATATCAGAGTTCCCACTAGAAACTTTTGTAGGAAATTTTATGCGGTATCCCTCTTGACTTACTGTGCAGTTTTGAGACGCTAGCTCCTACAATGTAAGTTTAATGCCGTGCTTTAGCCAGTTTGCTGGTGGGTGGATTGTCTGCAGCGCGAGTGATGTGGCGGTATGGTGGTCGGTACAGTGTTATTAGAGCGTTTGGGCTCTAATAACACGTATTACCCTTTGCAGAAAGCAGAACCAAACGAGACGCTCATGTCAGCAGCCGCGTTGGTAAACCGCCATCATGTGGCGCAGACTTTAAGCAGAGAGTTAACGGAGATATTGTTCCAATGATGTATACCGCATTGGCGTTTTAAGCAGTAGCGACGTAATTGGAAACGTTGAGTCATGTTTTTTCTTCTTTCTTTTTTTTTCCTTTTTCTTTTCTTTTTTTTTTTTGTTAAGAGCACTCACGCAACACAAAAAAAGTTTCAAGCGCATTCTAGTTGGAGAAAGTACCACAAGATGTCGCTATAAGCTTTTCATTGAGTTGGCACGGAGGGAATCAAGAGGTCTCCTCGGATGCTTTCTTGATATTGCCTAGGAATATGACAGTGTGGCGCACGACGAGCTTTTCCGCCGACTGGAACAACCACGGATGCCTCGCGTGTGGACAGCATTTCTCCGGCACACAGGAAGCTCGGTGGTGGCGTGCTTCTAGACTCCAAAACACAGCCCGTAAGAGTGATAAGAGGACTGAGGCAGGGCTGCCTTCTGTCCCCGCCGCTATACATGCTGTATGTGGCGGGGCTCGAGCAGGCTCTTCTGGAATCCGGAGTTGAATTCGCCTTCCACCTCATTTGTGGCGGCGCGGCATGCATATCGATGCTGCCTGGCTTGGTGTTCGTGGATGACCTTGTGTTACTGGCAGAGCATAGCAGTGACCTACAAAACTTGGTAGCTGTAGCTGCCGACCACCTGCGGGGTCTTGGTCTCCCCTTCAATGCCAGAAAAGCCGCCATCTTGGGGTTTTCGAGAACGGAGGAGCCCGCCTGTTGCTACAATCCACCACCACCACCACAGAATGGAGGAGGACATTGATATGCTTCTTCCCGGGGGAGGAAACATCCCAGTATCGGATCAATGCAGGATCAATGCAGGATCATCGGATCAAACTTCCACGCCTCAGCGGTACTGTTTGGCAAACACGAGGAACACATTCGACAGGCGTCTGTGAGAGCCGCCAATGTGTTGCGTCGACGGAGCTTGTGGGGGTGCAACAGGTTCGTCATGTTGCGGGAGCTGTGGAAAGCGATACACGAGACGGTGCTCACATTCGCCAGCGCCGTCATCTGCCTGTCCGCTGAAACACTCCAGTGGTTGGAACGTGGTAAGCGCGGCGTTGGCCAACTGGCCTTGGGATGTCATGGGCATGTGGCAGTAAAAGCTATCCAGGGCGACCTCGGATGGTCCAGCTTCGAGGCACGCGAGGCAAGGAGCAAGTCAGCCTACGAGGGATGTCTTAGCCTCATGAATGATGAGCGGAGGGCCCGGTACGTTTTCCGGTGCACCACTCTAAAAGGCGTGGGCACACAGTGGATCAGGCGTTTCTACAATCTGCGCAGAAAGTTCTCCCTCTTTAGTGACCCCATCCAAGAAGACAGCGAAAGGAAATGGTCACTGGGGGTGCGAACAACCGTATAGGAAGCGGATACGTTATGTGGCAAGCCGCTATGGACCGAAAATCTAGCGTGGCCCTGTATAGAGTAACACAAGACGACCATCTATGCGGAGCGGCTGTACGACAACAGAGAGTTCTCGACAAAGGGCAGTGCCCTTTTATTCGAGAACCGTGTGGGAGCACTGCCCACTAAGGTCTATAGACGCCGCTTCGACGAGTCGGTGGACGGCAGTACTGTGCGGTGCAGCGCATGCGGCGATGACGAGGAAAACATTGAACACATTGTGCTCCAATGTGATCGTGAAATGGCCACAACACAAACGTGCACCTCCTGTCGGCGACTTCCATCACGAAGGCGATGCTTCTGAAGTGGTGGTCAGGGGGATAGTGGACAAGGCGCATACGCATTATTCTTCATAGAACTGATGCAGCTTTTCTTTTTCTTTATCTTTTTGGTCAGGGCACCATGATGTACCCACCTGATGCAGAGGGACAGGCCGCAACGATCATCATCATCATCATGCAGCTTACGGTTCCGGCAACCTGGTATTCCGTAAAAAGTAATGCATTTACGGACAAGCTATAAGTCTCTATTTTGACAAATTAGTTCTTTTGAATCCCGAAAGGTGGCGGAAGGTTCATGAAAAGAAAAATTGTCATCCACTTGAACGTAGCACCAAGCGACAAAGGAAATTCATACGGACTTCTCAGAAAGGTACACGTTTCAGAAAGGTACGGATTTCAGAAGGTACAGCACACATATAGGTTTGCTCTGAGCACACACCTGCTGCTGGATATGTGCACACTTTATTGACGATTCACATTTAGAAGCAGCACACAAGCAGCAGAAAGCTTTAAACAGCAGAGAGCGACAATATCGTTGTCAGATCAGTGATTTTATCAGTGACTCCTGTGGCTGAGGATTTTGATCTGCTTCTGGAACTTTTCCAAATAAACTTATTCGAAAATTGTGCCCCTCTCGTATATGGCCAATTGCGCTTACAGGAGAGCGGCTCAGGTGCTATGAGAGAGAGAGAGAGAGAGAGAGTGAGTGAACTTTATTGGTACTATGAGAACATTTTCTTTTGCGTGAGTTTTCTTGAAATTGTTCGCCGCCCCCATCAGTCAACAGCTTGAAAACATTTTCGCGAAGTGAATCTATTTGTCATAAAACTTGATGCAACATTCGTAAAATCATAGATATATCGTAGAACTAGCCAAAATTAGTAAACGTACGTTACAGAACATTTAGGAGAGTTGGCGGGTACGTATGTGGCAGTAGTTGGCTAAACAATCACCTCAACCAAATGGAAAAGTCAAAGGGAAGCGGCAAACAGTATGACCGCCGAATGCAGGCCTAAGCACATCTAACTTCGGGAAAGTTTCGGGCGAGTCCGCGAAAACACATTGTCTTCATTCGAACTGACAGCAGGGGCATTTTTAGCAGCACACAAAACGTTCCTTTTCTCTACCAGAGCATACGTTCGCAAGTTACAGGAAGTGCATTGTTCGTTAACGAGCTGCCTCTGTGGTCCCATTGGTTTCCAAAGTTCATTAACTGAAAGTGCACAAAAAGCGTGTAAGAGCCGCGGAAACAAAAAGAGCCAGTAGTCTTGCCTCCGAACCGCGTTAAAGGCAGATAAACAACAGCTACAAAAGAGTCCACAAGCAGCGAAGCACCGCAAGGCAACTGCGCGCTCGCACCACGCGTAATGAGCGCCTGTAATATGACAATGACGATTTCGCGATGGTCAATTTACCGATCTTGTCATCCGTACGAACCACAAATAGCTCACCATGGCTGCAAGGACCACACGCAGAAAAAAAGGTAACACATGTTCGTCAGCGTGCAACGCCATGGTTGTTGCCTGAATGCACAGATTCCTTCTGTCGGTACGCAATCACCCTTTAATGCGTTACGTCCAACTGGAAAGGGCAAGTAAGAATGCGCGCAATACAGCGCTGCTGATTGTTGCAGTATTCCGACTCATACGTGCACATACTGCAGCCGGCTGCAACGACGTTGTAAGCAACGTCGTTGCGGTTTTGCCGTCGCAACTAATTTGCGGTCGCAACAGGCATGAAATTGACAGCCCTACATTTCATTATGTAGTACACGCAACGCGAGAAGAACGTATGGTAATTTCGACAGCCTGCAGCGGTGCGGACCTTACTGACTCTTTGACGCCTATAAGTATAATGAGGGCAACCAAAGAAGTGCATAATATACTAAGCATTCTTTTTGTGTATTTTTTATTTATTTTCGCGTGGCTTGAGGGAATGTAATGATCGCTGAAGACGTTTAGCTAATGTTCTCACTCCGGTCATTTCGCGCCAAAGAGCGGCCATGAGATGCGTCTGATATTTTTTTTTTATATCTCGCACTACACCATAAAGCCGTCGGTATTCAAAGTTTTATTAAGAGGGGCTCCGACTCTCGTTAGCCGAGACGCCGCTAAATATTGGCGATGCATCCAAAGAAAAGCGCTTCCTTATTTCGCTGCCGCGGACCATACGCAAACATCGCTTAAGTGGGGGTTATCCTAGATAAATAATTATCCGTTGTCTTCATTATTTCTTCAAGGGAGTTGAATATTCTGCCGTAGTTTATCACACAATTAGTCCAACTAATTAAATTTAGGCTTTAAACTGTCCATTGTTATTGGATGAGTACTTTAAGCCTACACGGATACTGCAATATTTCTCAACATTGGTGAGAGGAATGTAAAAAAGAAAACAAGGCAGAAAATTTTATTGTCCCAGTGAAATTTTCTTTTGAATGCTATTTTCACACGTTAAAGGGCTGAATGCTTGTGTTCGCACCCTTGTATATGTTTTTCTAGCACTAGTTGGATTCCCTGCGAATTTACGTGAACAAACAAGCAGATCATACTCCTATGCGACGGGAAAAAGACTACGTGGCCTACGTTGCACATGCACTGTACTGAAACAAAATGAGACAGAGTCCAAATTTACTTATATTGCGAAACAATTGCCTAAACTGTCGAATGACAGTGTGACACCATTAGAATGAAGCGGAATAAAGCTCTAAAAATGGCGTGTTCTACGTGAAAATATGATTGCACATGAGCGTTAGCCGTGCGGATCACCAATTGCTGTTTAATCAAAAAAAAAAAACTTCTAGTGGCCGTGTATTATGGCATTCTTGAAAGCCAATAGACACCCTATTTAACTTTACGTTGGGGCTAAATTTATTGGCTCTAGTTCCATCCCTGTACATCCAATGA
>NC_051157.2:169839486-169874827 GCF_013339745.2 Dermacentor silvarum
TCTCTCCGCTTCATAATTGGATAGAAGAATTCCGCTTTTCTCACTCTCTGGAAACGCCTCTATAAGCGGGATCATGACTCTTATATTGCATTCTTGGAGAAGAGCGCCTCCGGCCAGCCGGCGGAATTTTGGAAGTTTATTCGCAAGCGCTCTATAGTAATCGCGGGTTGTGTTTTCGCCTGCTCGACTCTTAAGGAGTAGAAGTCCAAGCAGTCACGGATTGTTGTGCTGCCAATTTCTCTTCCGTATATAAACCTTCAGTTTTCAACTCTGGTGTCAGTCAGCAGCACACAACGGCTCCTACATCTATAGTCCTGTGTTGTTCGATGAAAAGCTATGCCTTCAGCGCTCGAAGCCTTCCCTATCCTGCGGCCCTGATGGCATCCCCTCCGCAATTTTAAAATCTTACGGCAGTATATTTACACCAGTACAGGCATCTATACTTAATAACTCTCTGAATACTTCCACTTTGCCTCACATGTGGAAAACTGTTCGTGTTTTTCCTGTATAAAAGTCTGGCTGTAGAACTAATGTCTCAAATTATCGCCCGATTTCTCTTCTCTGTGCCACGTCTGAGATTTTTGAGCATGCTCTTCACAACATATAGCCTTTTACTGTGAAAAACGCATTGATACCGAATCAGCATGGATTCCTTACGGGCCGCTGCACTCCACTCACACGTTCATGACACAGATCTCGCCGGTGCTCTAAAGGGGGCAAGTTGACACCATTTACTGCGACCTCAGCAAAGCTTTTGATGTAGTCAGCCACTCACTGCTTCTGATCAAGCTTACACACATTGGTGTTCAATCGCCAATTGTAAACCTCTTGCGGACTTATCTTATTGATAGATCATGTTATGTTAACGTCAGTGTCCAAACGTCTTTTTCTTACGCGGAGACTAGCGGCGTCCCTCAGGGATCAGTGTCGGGGACAACTTCTTTTTTTTTAATTTTAATTATTGACGTTTATTCCTCTATACGGCATTCTTAATTCCTTCTATATGCCGATGACATAAAGATTTTTAAGGCAATTCACACTGTTGAAACTGTCGCACCCTGCCGTCTGACCTGCTTTTCTAAATGGTGCACCTAACCTTGAATGCTGTTAAGGCCAAAGTCATGACTTTTACCCGCAAAAGAGCAAGCATTTCCCACCAAATGACGCACACTATACCAATAATTATACTGCGATTGTATGTGCTATTAGTGGGTTGATTTGATCGCTATGTGTATCATAATTATCAGCAAGTACCTGCAGTAACATGCCAGGCGGTCAGCCAGGCTAACGTCTCCAGCAAATTATTAAAATTTGCATACATATATATCTCTCTCTGAAGTAAACTTCTGACGCCGACAATGGTACTTGGTGCTGATGGCACAAATTGCTGTCCACACGTTTTGCTAGACGGAATAACAGCATGACGACGACCACGGAACAACAACAGCATGGCGATAATGGCATGACAATGATTACGTATTTAGAGATAGAAATGTACGCTATAAAATTGTGGAAATAGCGATAACATAGTTTAGAACTGACTTGGAAAGGGCATTGTAATGTTGTCAGTTTTAGGAAGCATTTAAGCTCGAAGGAGTAAAAGCAAAAGAACTTCACGTGCTGACATCAGTCAAGTTTTTTTTTCCAATCGTAGCACTGAGTGATAAGAGATGTCAGTAATCTATACCGTGGCGACCGAAAATCAGTCAAATGAATTTCAAAGCGCGAAAGTTCTATTTCCAGTCGATTGCTTCACTCATCATTCCACAAATTTTGCACTCTATGTATAACAGACATTCAGTTTAAACACAGATATACCCTATTCTATAGAAACCTCTATGCGTGTTTAATAGGCGTTTTGTGACTCATCGCGCGATGCGGCACATATTAGGTCTGGCAACGCGTTGTTCAGGGCGAATTTTACGGCCGATTTGAAAGGAGTTCGCTGTAGCCTAATCAAGAGTTCCTGGTTCGCTTCGCCGACGGCTCATCGGATTTATTGTTCAGCGCCGTCAAGAGCTGTTCGGGTAGATTGATTTCGCGGTTGGAGATGGCATCCCATCCGGGGGTCTCCGTACAGCGTCGAGGTTCGAGCCGATGAAGTCGAGTGTTGCGTTGCGCAGCGTGACGGCGTTGTGCTTTTCGGCCAGAATCAGCGTTTCCGCGGCCGACTCCTCGGACAGGCGGGAGATGAGAGCCAGCTCGCACGATATCTTGAGTAGGTCCATGTTGTACCTGTCGGCAGCTTTCAAGAGAGACTCGGGTTTCACTATTGAGGCCGGCACGCGCCCTGTGTAGAGGAATCTCAGGATGGCGGCGAAAACGCCCGGTTCGACGTCCTCGATGACAACTCCGCCGACTACCTCTTCCTCCATCGCGTGTTCCAACATACTCCGGAACGCCGGTGACCGTGCCGCCAAGATGCTCCTGTGAGCCTGGAATGTCTCGTCGCCCACCTTAAACGTCACGTCCGCGTAATTTTTACTCTCCAGGAGCCATTCCAGGTCTTCGGAGAGGCGGCACTCGGGAAGCGTGCTCGAAGCAATCTCGCTGCTCGTTCCAGGCGCACTCGCCGAACTCTCCAAGGCGATGAGCTCGCACCTGAGCGTGAGAGTGTCGTTGGGCAGAAGGTTCCTGCCGTTCTGCTTCAGAGACATCCTGCCGATGAATTTTTCGTATCCCCAGCTGTCGCCGCGGCGCGAGAAGATTCGTGTCCTGGTCTGCCGGCTGTTAGCCTCGTCCTCTCTGGCATCGACGACGGAGAACGTCGCCTTGGCAGAGACCCGCCTGGTGTTGTAGGACACGAGGAAGAGGGACACGTATTCCGCGCACTTTTCGCTGGCGCCTCTCGGGTACAGCCTGAGGCGCCACGTGACGGGTTTCTGCTCACCCGTGGAAAACGTCGAACTGAGCAGCGCTTGCCCAGTGGCCTCTCGGCAGAGGCTGAAATTTGTGATTGTCCACAGGAAGGACAACTTGACCATCTTCTGATCGGTGAAGCAGGACCTCTTTTCGACGCAGTCGGCGAGCACGCTCCCTGGAGGCCGCAACGTCACCGATTGGTCTCCAGAATCCATGGAAGCTGCCGCTGTGGCTGAAGTCGGGCCCGGAGCGTGTAGCTCGAGGTGGCGACGCCTGGCACACGCCTATACCGCTTTACTCATCGTGACGGGAACAACGGCAATGATGATGATGACGATCCCAGACATTGGAACATACCCACAACAGGGGATTGGCAAGCTCGCTGTAACAGAATCATAGGGGGGAGTCAGGGGAGGGCATATTTAAAAATACCTTACAGGCCCGTAGAGGAATTGCGTAATGGGGGGAACACGCCATGGTAGTGGCTTTGGCGTTGGGCGGCTAAGCCCGAGGGCGGGGGCCAGATTTCGTTGAAAACGAAATGCAAATATGTCCGTGTGTCATGCCTTCCGTATATATCCCTCCAATATCACCAGGAAACCATTCCTCAAGTTGTCTCGGTGAAATACCTTGGTGTCATATACAATGGCAAGCTCGTCTGGTGCACTAACATTGAACATATCACAAAAAAGGCAGAATGTGCCGTAGCCAGTGATGGGAATGGCCAAAAGTGTTTTGTATCAGGTTTTGTAGCAGGAAAAATGATGATATGTAGCAGCTGCCCTCAGTTTTGTAGCAGGTTGCGAAAACGAAAAAAAAAACTGGTCAGATGGCGTTTTAATGCTTTTATTATACAATAAAATGAAGTATTAAATACAGTGTGCGCATGAGTTCAATGACGGCGCAACTAACGCAAGCTTTAAACAAAGCCTAGGATCACAAATATATGAAGACTGGTTGGCACAAAGACGCAGGTAAACAATACATGAATGTCACTTGCATGAAACACACTAAGCTTTCTTCCCTTTTTTCTCCGCATGCAAGTGTGGCATACACTCGGCCATCTTTTTTCGTGCTTGAGCAAGCACTGCTGGCCCACTCTCGATGTCAGAGAAGTTCTTCAACTTCATGCCCCGCTGAATCAACAAGTCAGCATTTTTAATCATCCGTTCTGCCTCAGCCACTTCCTTTTTGGCTTGGTCATTGGTAAGTTCCACATTCGGTGAACTTTGCTCTGCATCTATACGCATACGCTTTGATGGTCGCTCTTCAGCTGCAAGGCGCTCCGCATACCGTCTTGACAGCCTTGATGACATCGGAATTGACTGGAAATGAGCACGGGTCACTGTCAAACCTCTTTGAATATGACATTATGTGACGTATGCCATTTACGCTTGAGAGACAAAGATTTGACTTGTCGTGCAGGACTCTTGAGTTTTCACTAAATCCACGCTCAACATCGCCATTGCCATGCGGAAGTGATAGAAGTGCCTTGACTAGCTTGGACAATAGCGGATATTTTGGCCCACCCTGACCATCTTTCATGATGAAAACTTGATGCCAGTATTTGTCCAGTGGCATGTCAGAACCTGCATGTAACTGGTTCAAGTTTAGCACCGTCAATTCATCAAGAAGAGATGAAACTTCAGCGGGTTGAACCACCTGGGGTGCACACTTTGCAAGATATCTGAAGGAGTCTCTTGAAGATTCCGCACTATGATTGCTCGGATGCAGGCACCTGACATGTTGGAGCATCTGATTCTCAAGAGGAAGTTTTGCCATCAAGTACTTCGAACATGTAATGTAGAACGACCTTGCTCCTAGCCGGAACGCAGCTTTCTCTGCAGCAGTCCAGGTCTTAATAGCTTCTTCGGTGTCTGCTCCTACCTCTACATGTTGTTTCCAGTTCCGAGAGGACTCAACGTCAATGGATGCAAGCTGACTGCCTGACTTTGCCTGAAACACTTCGGTCCTTAAAAACCTTCCCAAGATTTTTTTAGCAGCATCACCATTTCATCATAAATAATGTGAAGCAGGGGTTCGGTTCCCTGAAACAGTTTTAGGAACCTTGTAAGAAGTTCACCAGCATTTTTCACAAACAGAGCTTTGGCACAAAGGGTTTTGTCATTCAGACTGCTCCTTAGCCTTTTGGCAATGTTGCCTCCAGCACGTACTGGAGTATTGGCGGAAAGGACACTCTTCAGGGCATCAATCTGTTCAAGCAGTCTGTCTACTGCTGGCACGAGTGACAGCCAGCGGCAATTTACATGCCGTAGAAATATGGCTTCAGGCAATCCAAGCACCTGTTGTTGCTCCTTCAGCAGGCCACACTGTGCAGCAGAGTGTTTGAAGTAATAATACACATCATTTACGACAGTTTCGACCTCACTGCCGAATGAATCCAAGGCACGTGAGAATGCGCTGTGCACCTTATGTAGGGAACACTCCCCAATATCTATCAGGGGACCGTGCTGCTGGATAAGTTTATTTTTTCGTGACTTCATTACGTTTGGTCCATCACTAAAAATGCAAAGAAGCCAGCACTGGGAACACTCTCAATAGCCTCATTTACACATCTTAGAAGGTCGTTCGCAGTTGCCTTATTTAACCGAAAGGACTGCAGGTGTTCCACAACCACCATTTTCTGGGCATCGGAAAAGTATCGCATAATGATGTCCATTTGCTGACAGCGCTGTTCCGGAAGAGGTGTCTCATCTATACAGATGCTGTAGAAAACACTCGGTCGATTGACTTCTTTAAGCACAAGGCTCTTAAAGTAGGGTCCAAGGCCATCTGACACGACATACGACACTTTTTTTCTGCTACACGAAAAGTCTTTTGCCACCTTCGAATCTGGAAACATTGCTCGGTAGAGAGGTGTAGCTTTGTCTCCCCAGCTATAAGGAATCCCCTTAAGTGTGACAGCCAGGACGAACAGTGCTTCACTAGCTGTGACACGATCATTATACGACGCAATGGTGGACGCAGCTGAAAAATTCAGGACGGCTTGAACTGCTGCTGGTCGCTTAAGTTTCACATCAGGACCACGTAGCTGCTTCGTACGCTCCAAGTGCTTTTTGCTTTGCGAGTGGCGCTTCACTGCAGTCACACCATGAAACGCACAGTTGATTGTCTGGCAACACACGACACAAAAAGCATCTTCTTCTCTTTCACCAGCCCTACACCACGCCTCAAAAAGATCACCGTTGGCATCCACGTCTTTCAGGAGGTCCGCATTGAACTTACTGTTGCGTCCTGCAAAAAAACAAATTTATTGTGCTGTCAGCATGGTCTTAAAAAGCACTACAGGCCGATACATATGCTAGAGATTCTTGCGAAAACGCCGCCACGTTTCTGTGTCAGAAAGCTTGTTCCGCAAGTGCGTTTTGCACTGTCAGCCTCATGCGTATTTACTACCAAATGTAAACATTAGGGAGTTTTAGAATAGTGTATGCTAAGTTAGCGTTCGCAAGAGGTTAGCGCACGACGCATCCTCAGTGGCGCGAAACACTAACACAAAGCTCGAATCTTGAGTTTCGTAAACGGAGCAATAAAACGAGGTCAGAGAAATGTGAGTAGAATTCATCCTTTATGATATGGCACGTGCTGGCTGCGTGCATTCAAACGCACTGCGCACCACGAGCGAATAGGCAAGCGCGAATGCGCGACCAAGCAAAGCACGCGCGCACGCGCGAGCAAAAAAAAACAACAAAAACAAAAGGCGTCTCCCGCAAGAAAAAAAGGAAAACGGCGTGCGGTGTGGAAGAAAAAGCAAGCGCGCAAAAAAAAAAAAAAAAACAAAAAAAAAAAAAAAACGGCGCGTGGAGTAGCAGGGAGAGAGGGCGAGAAGCGAGCCGAGCGAGCGGCTGATGTTAGTGTAGCCCTGACGACACAAACAACGTAATTACTACGTAATCTCTACGCAACCGCCGCGAGAACTTGGCGCCCTAATCTTGGCGCTCTCGGCGATAACATCGGCGGAGTTTGAATTTCGTGTCCCTATGGAAGGTACACGGAGTGACCGACCCTGGTTAGCGTACGACGCATGCGCAGTGGCGACAAATGGAACGTGCAGACCACACAAGCCTAAAAAATGCTGCGTCGCCGTACGATTCGGTCACCACGAGCACTGTTGCTTAGTCACTACAGTGCTGTACCCGCGTGCGCGATAACTTACTGCCAATATTAGAACCATCGGTGGTGGTGGTGGTGGTGGTAAACATTTATTCAGGTGTTATTTACACATAGGTTGTTCGGGAAAACCAGCCCTTAGTGGGCCAGCTCCCTACAATACTAGGTGGAGTCCCTATTCAGGGAGCCCATTGGTCGTGGCCGCTGTCGTGACACGCTGGACCATGGCCTGTTGAGCCGGAAGGTCCAGGCAGCCGAGCAGGGCCGCCTCCCAGTCCTCACGGGTTGGGTTGGGGTTGGGGGTTAGAGAAGGATTGAGTTGGCATGCCCATACCATGTGGTAAGTGTCAGCCACCTCCCCACAGTACTGGCAGAGGCCGGAAAAGGAAGAGTCGAAGTGTTTGAGCACTGCCGGGCACAGTAGCGTATTCGTGAATAGGCGAAGAAGAATTCTCTCGTCCGCCTTCTTGAGCCCTTTGCAGAGCGCAGGAAAGCGGCGGTGAGAGTCCCGATAATGGGTAGTTATGTCTTTAAAAGTGAGAAGAGGAGGATTATATTCTGGATCAGAGTGGTCATCGGTGGAGGAGGCAGTTGCCCGGGGAATGAGTGCGCGGGCGGCAGCGTGGGCTGCCTCATTGCCTGTGAGTTCCTGATGGCCGGGGGTCCAGATTAGTGAGCGGGGAGAGGGGTCACCTACCCGCGGGCAAGGCCGAAGAATTTGAGCAGCTAGGGGTGAGATCCATCCCAGCTGGAAATTTCGACAGGCTCCTCTGGAGTCAGATATGATGGTTTTGGAAGCGTCATGTGAGATAGCTAGGGCTATGGCCACCTCTTCAGCATGGGTAGCATTGGGTGCACGGAAGGAGAGACCATCCACCTGCCTGTCTTGGTGGACTACGGCGGCCGTATACCAACCCCCATGGTAAGGGCCGGCGATGTCCGTGTAAAATACGCTTTTTTTGGAGCCGTAGTGGCGTCGGAGGGCAAGAGCCCGCGCCTCCCGGCGACCAGTGTGTGACTCATGGGACATATTGGTGGGGAGGGGTCGAACATGTATCGAACATGTATTTCCAGTGTTCGGGCACTCGTACCCGCTCCTGTGTGTGGAATTCATGCCTGATGTGTAGGCGATCTAGGAGTCGTCTGCCTGACGGGGTCTGCGCCAAGCGGGTGTATTGATTTGTCATGTGAGCCTCCCGAAGCTCCCGGTAGGTGTTGACCACCCCCAAGGCAAGAAGTCTCGCATTGGAGGTGGAGATGGGGAGATCTAGGGCTCGCTTGATGATATTGCGGAGGGTGACCTCCAAAAAATCTTCATCGTGTTTCCGTAAGTGCAGGTACGGAGTCGCATACAAGATGCGACTCGTGACAAAAGCTTGGGCGAGACGAAGCGCATCCTTGCTTTTGAGACCCCCCCGCTTGTTGGAAACACGGCGGACCATGCGGACCATGCGGCCCACCTGTTCTCCAACCTTACGGAGTTTGTGAAGTGTTGTCTCTACTCGGCGGTGTTTGTGTACGTGGAGTCCAAGGACACGGATCTCCTGTGCCTCGTTAATGGGTCCACTATGTAGGGAAAGGTTAATGGACGAAGTGCACTTCGGCATGGGCCGAATGTGCACGAATTCTGACTTCTGTGGGGAACATTGGAGGCCGCAGTATGCCGCATATTCGTCCACTATATGGGCTGCGGCTTGCAGGCTGTCCTCCATGTTGCCCAGGTTGCCGTCTGTGGCCCACAGGGTGATGTCGTCGGCATAAAGCGCATGCTTTACCCCGTCGACAGCATCCAGCCGGGCCGGGAGCTGTACCATAGCTAAGTTGAAAAGGAGAGGCGACAACACAGCGCCCTGTGGTGTGCCTCGCGTGCCCAGTGGGTAAGGGCCGTATTCCTGATCTTGGATGCGAATGTATGCAGCTCTATCAGTGAGAAAATTTCGAATATAGTTGAAAGTGCGATCGCCACAGTTAGTGGCACTGAGGTGAGCTAGGATGACTTCGTGCTTAACGTTATCGAAGGCTCCCTTAAGGTCAAGCGCTAGAATGATCTTGTCATTGTGGGGGTGTTCTATGGGAGTGAGGACTTCGTGGTGTAGTTGTAGGAGTATGTCCTGCGCAGATTTGTTGGGTCTGAAGCCGTACATAGAGTCAGCGAAAGTGTTACGCTCTTCCAAGTAGGAGGAGAGACGATCCCTGACCATAGTTTCCATTAGCTTCCCCGCACAGGAAGTAAGAGAAATGGGTCTAAGGTTATCAGTGTTGATGGGTTTCCCTGCCTTTGGTATGAAGGATACTAGAGATGTTTTCCAATCTAGGGGGAGGGATGTTTCTCCGGACCAGATAACATTGATGTATTCGAGAAGCGACTGGTGTGCAGTATCGGGTAGGTTTGCTAGGACTTTAACGGTGAGTGTGTCTCGCCCGGGAGCCGTGCCCCGCTTCATTTTGGCAAGAGCCGCACGGAGGTCGTGTAACTGAAAAGGAGCGTCCAGTTCCGAGTTCTCCCTGCCTGCGTAGTGATACTCGGGGCCCCGCGGGTCCTGCTCAGTGCAGAGATAGCGGTCCCGGAGCGAGAGAGCTAGCTGTGTTGTGGAGCCCTGAAAATTGTGAAAGGCTCGATGTAGATGTCTTTGTGCCTCGCCTCGCGTTTGCGCGAGGTCGATGAGACTACGGAAGAGTCTCCATGTATTGCGGCCAGACATTTGCCTGGCGGCAGTATTACATCGGCCTACCCAATTTGAATCGACGAGCTGGGCAGCGTACTCGGCCGCCTTCTGGGTGAGATCCAGTATCCGCATGCGGAGTTTGCGGTTGTGTTTTTGTCGGCGCCATCTCTTTGTGAGGCTGCGACGGGGCTCCCAAAGATGGAGGAGATGGTTATCCACGTCCGGATGGCTGTCCGTGAGTTGTATTGCGGTCTCGTGTTGTCTTAGTGTTTGGAGTATGGATTGGGCCCACTGGGAATAACCATTGTGAAGGATGGGAGAGACAGGTACGGACTGTCGGAAGGCGTCCCAGTTGGGTAGGTGAGCCTGTGTGATGGGGCGTTGTAGGGGTCGTGTTGAGAGTGTGGTGTTGAGAATGCAGTGGTCGCTGCCGAGGGATTCCTCAGTATTGACCCAGTCTGCGTGTTTGATGTTTTTGGTGAAGGTAAGGTCGGGGCAGGTGTCCCGGGTCACAGAGTTACCTAGACGAGTTGGTTGCGCAGGGTCGGTGTGGAGAGTGATGCCCAGCGTGGAAGTTAGCTCCGCGAGTTTCCTTCCACGCATCTCTTCCTTGCGATAGCCCCAAAGCCTGCTAGGGGCGTTGAAGTCGCGCACTATTAGGAGGGGATCGCGCCCTGCGATCTTCAGCGCCCTGGTGAAGGTGTCAGCGAAAGTGATCTTCTTGAGTTTAGGTCGGCAGTAAATGTTAAGGATGTGCACCGGGGGGTCGGCTCTGCGCAGGGGAAGGATTGTGACCATGGTGTACGAGTAGGGTATTGAGAGGTCGAGGTCGACTTCTTGTGCAGTTAAGGTTTTATGTACAAGAAGGCAGGTGAATGGGTCCCGCTGAAAAGTGTTATAGCCTGTGAGGCGCACGGCGTTGCCGGGCTCTTGAAGGGCAACGACCGCGCACAGGTGTTCGAAGGTTTCGAGATAGAGGCTGAAATTGGCCCGTTTGGCCCTATCCTTGAAGCATCTACAGTTCCACTGAATTAGAGAAAGTAGTTGAGGTTTTCGGTTGCGCGATGGGGGTAAGCATTTAGGTGCTACCGCCATACTGAGAATTTGGGGTGGCTGGGATGGACTCGGCCCCTACGTTGGTGCCTTGTGCAAGTAGGGATTCGGAGTCCTCAGAGAGTTCGGCGAGGTCGTTGGTATAAGAAAATTTAGAGGGGCGGTTAACGTCCTTGAGGTGACTAGCCCTGCGGCTGCGAGGGTTGGTGTCCTGGAGCCAAGTCTTAATGTTACTCGTCACCTGATGGGTGACGGTATTGGAGAGATTTTCGATGCTTTTGCTCATGGTGGTGAGTTGTGTCACCAGAGCAGTCATAGCGCTTTGAATAGCCTCAAAACGCTGTTCAGTGTTAGAGGGCTCCGAGACGGACGGAGCGACGCACATGGGCTTAGGTTCCGGAACGGTGACGGTAATTTTGGGGAGGGGAGGGGGTGGTGACGCGGGGGTGGAGGGCGTACTACCTGCCTCCAAGGTGGCTATTTTGACTAGAAGCTGCGCGTTCTGTGCCCGGAGCGCTGCGAGCTCTTGTTTGAGCACGAGGAATTCGGGGGAGGAGGTGGGGGAGGGAGAGCGAGAGGAGGAGGCGGCCCCCGCCCAGCTGCCTACCTGAGAGGATGTCTTCTTTGCTGGCTGCCTGGGGGCACCGCCAGAGGTCAGGGGTGGAAATTCCCCGGCTTGGAACACGGGGGCGCCCTGGTCGGGTGTCTTGGATGACGTCTTCTGTGACGCCTGTGATGTCTTGGGTGGATGTGGCACTTGCTGATTGGTCTTGGGGGTTTGGTTGGTTGCTCCCGGCTGAGGGCCTTCCGGCGTGACGTCAGATGTTTTGTGCTTTGGCCGCTGCTGCAGGGAGCCACGGCCACCATGTTGGCCGCCCGTCTGCTGCAGGCGGCGAAATTTTGCCTTGCAGGCCGGGGATCCGGTGAGGTGTTCCTCGCCGCACACCAGGCACGATGGCTTGCATTCATGTGGGGTCATCCCCTCCTCAGATGCACCCACAACTTGACCACAGTGGCCGCAGCGTTGATCGTTGGGGTGGGGGCACAGCTCCGGGCGGTGGCCCACCGTCCCGCAGCAGTAGCATGCCGGTATGGTGCGCTTGTATTCGCGTACCGGGGTCACGACACTGTTGTAGTGCACGAACCGTGGCACGTGGTGGCCTTCGAAAGTGAGGAGGGCCACGGAAGTCTTGCCCAGCTTCCTGATGAAAGCGATGTTTCCACCCCGCCAGTGGATCTTGGCTATCAGGGAGGCGGAGGTCTCCTGTTCGTGCACCGTAATGACGCCACGGCACACTTCCCCGCTGATCTTGGCGTGGCCGATCATCGGTAGGGGCGAGAATGTCTTGAGCGAGAATTCTCGCGAGAGAAGGTTGGCAGTGTTGATGTCGTTGGTTGAGACAACGATGATATTTTGCGCCCAAATGGGCCACACACTGATACAATCACTGCTGGTAGCGTTCACATCTGAGGCAAGCTTAGCTCCTAGCTCACCTGGCTGGAAGGCAGCTTTGAGATCCACCGTGACTCGAGGCTTGAGCACGATGGTGAAGTCTTCCGCAGCAGTGCGGGGCATAGCGGCGGGCCGCCACGATACACGGGATGTCTTCTTCTTGGGTGGGGTCTTCGCTGACTTGGCCTTATCGGTATCCGAGGCCTTAGCAGTGTTAGATTGCTGGCGGCGCTTACGAAGCGTCATCACTGTAAATAGTCCCTCGTCCAACCATATCCGTGGGTGGAACGGAGTCTTCGGACGTTGAGGCAGGAACGTTTTTCCACGCCAAGGTAGTGGGATCATATCCACGGAGAGCGGTGACCGCCATATAAGGCGGCGTCCGCGGGAGAGTCCCGGCGCAGTCGGCGTTGGGCCTAACTCGTTAGGGCAAGCGTAGCTCCCCAAGGTGAGGTCAAGAAGTGGACATAAAATGCCCAAACATCGGCCTACCTGGATGAGAGTGGTGTCTTCTGGTGCAGAACGATGTTAGGAAGATGATAGGGTCAATTTTCGTGGAATGCCGTGCAGGGTTCCGCAGGTCCTGACGAAAATCACAGGAGCCGACGTGAGACGCGTCCGCTCTCGACCGCGTCGGTGGTGGCGTTCTAGAACCATCGTGCAGTCACACCGAGTCAAGCAGCATGCTACAAAACAGCGAATACAGTGCGTCCTCAACGGTAAAGTGAGCCCCACAAAGGCATAAAGAAAATTAGCAGCGACACATTCACTACCACAGAAAAATCTTAACAGTAATTTATTTTAGGCCTAAAATCATCAAGATAATGAAATGGGGGGGGGGGAGGTAGGGGGGACTCCGAGCGCACACAGATAAACGTGATACGGGCAAGCAGCTAACAAACTTACCTTTGAGAGTGGAGAGTGCCATGACGCCACCGCCGTGCAGGACGCGCGTAGTCGTACAACCATACAACACCGCTATACTCGCGATGGGAGTTCACGCCGCCGGTACGACTGCGAGGCTGCGGCACGCAGCGAAAGCTGGGAATGAGCCGCAACTGCACTCAGCTCAAACGACAGTGCCACCAGGTACCGACACTACACAGTGACAAGCCCACGCACAACTACAGCCAGCATACCACGTGGGCACATGGGCTAACCATAACAAACCCACGCCGCCCACGCATTGGATTGTATTGGATTGGCTCTGCCTACGAATGGCACGAGAGGCGGCAGCCTATCTGCCACCTGGTGTTGCTGAAAATCCCCTTGACGGTGGCCTCCGAGATGAAGCGGCGCACTGCCAGGTAATCTCGGAGGCTATGCGTAGCAGCTTTGGAGCAGTTCTGCTCATTTGTAGCATGGATGTAGCAGCTTTCACGAAATGTACCAGGTTGGAGCAATGGTGCTCATTTGTAGCATAGATGTAGCAGCTTTAATGAAATGTAGCAGCTTGGAGCAATTGTAGCAGCTTTCCCATCACTGCGTAGCCATGCTCCACCGGCTCAGTCACCGTCGCTCTGGACTACGCAGGGATAATTTACTGATAATACATAAGATGTGTATTCGGCACATATTACAATTCGGTTGCGTGTTATTTTCCGGTGGTCCCGCCTATAAAATAAACCTCTGATACTACTACAAAGAACATCTCTACGATTATTCCTTGGGATACCTAGATTCATTGCCAACACTGTGTTATATCAGGAAGCTAATATACCCACTCTAGATTGAAGATTCCACCTGCTTACTTTTCAGACTTTTTTTTAATTTATGAGTTTTCAAAGAGACATGGACAATACATATTTTCACTGAAGCGTCTGAGTTTTTTAACATATCGTGGTCGCGATTACACAGTCCTCAGAAAATATTTGTGCATGCACAGTTACAATTGGATGTGTCAATACGTCAAGTTTTCCATTAGAATAATGCCTTAACCGACCTCAAAATTGAATTCGAGGACATATTTCCAAATCATGCTAAACTATTTCCCAGCAGACATTTAAATGTTATGTTAAAAGACCACCTAAACCAGCTAGCTACTGACAACATAACAGCTACCAACGCTTCCCTGTGCAATGAGAAGGCAGAAGTGGGGATCTTCTCTGGATCTCTTCAATGGTCTTACTCTCTTCGCCTTCCCGACTTCACACCCATTTTTCAGGCCGAACTAATAGCGAATATATTAGTCCTACGAAAGATTCCCCAAAACGATTAATTAGCTGTTATTGTGACTGACTCACTGCCTGTAGACACAGCACTTAAACGTCGTCAAATTCAAGAATCTTGCAAGAAAATTAGTTCAACGGTTCCTTCGTACTTGCGGCAAATATACTTGTATAGGGTAACGGGACATCGTGGTTTGCACTTGAATGAAATGGCTGATGCACTCGCACGAGCATCACTTAATGGCCCTATCATATCTGTTTTGCCAACGTCAGCTCATGTCAACGCGGCGAGGTACAGAAATTTCTCTATATCGCAAAATTCCGCGAAATCTATTTTAACATCGTCTTCTGATTTCCACCATATTTGCTTCACTTGGAATAATAATTGGTGTACTTCAAGCCCATTGGAACTTTCCATTACAAAATTGAGATGCCATACAGCTCTAAATTTTTACTTACACAGGTCTGGTCTCGCTGTGTCCCATCTATGTTCTTTTTGCAATGAATCCGAATCCATTGAGCATTTTTTTCTATCGTGCCACCAATTTTTAAGACAAAGAAATCTCTTAGAAATTTCATTTCGAAAACTTAGCCTAATATTAACCTCACCAACCATTCTCTGTTTTGGGGCGATTCACTGGGACACAGCCACAAGGATGCTTTTCTTGCAGTTTACAATTTCATTAGACATACAAAAAGAGTACCTTGCTGAATTTCTAGAATTATGAATCATTCCTATTATTTCACTTCTTTATGACCAAATTATTTTACGTCAAAATTATTAATAGTACTTTTCTAACGACTGCTACGTAGATTTAGTTTTTGTTTAATTTCTCGTAAACATAGTTGAAACCGCCTGCTTCTTGGCCAATCCCCCGTAGTCGCTATGAGCCAAAGTTTGGGAGACAAGACAAGATCCCCGCGTGATCAAAATTAATTAGAAGTCCCCCACTACGGCGTCCCTCATCATCATATCGTGGGTTTTGCAAGTAAAACCGATTTCTTTATGGGAAGTTGGGGATGGTGCGCGCGTACAGGAAATGACAAGACATTATTTTACAAAAAAGAAGAAACCTGTAGTATCAAATAAATACATAAATGATAACAATAAAGGGAAGTAAAGCACAAGATGCATCAGTGCATAGTTACATAAAACTTTACAATACGCGGAAGAACGAGCAGTCTAAATAATAATAAATAATAAAAAAATAAAATAAATAAATAAAATTTATCAAACAATAAACATTTAGCAAACAATAAAACACAACAACGCTGTGGAAAAAACCAAGTATACATTCGTCGTTAAATGTGGTCTGTTCGAATTTAACTATTTCACTCAACCCATCCGCAGCCCCCCTCCTCACCTCTTTCCCACGCTGTGTATCCGCCAGTGCAGCTAATTACAAAGTTGCTACCAATGCGCACACGACACTTTCCTGCAGCGAAAGCCAGCGATGAAACACGCAGGCCGCAAATAGAAACCGGTTGCAGCGCTCGCTCCCTCGACGCCATCTCCGGCGTGGTCTAGTGGCTACGATATCTGGCTTTCACCCAGAAGGCCCGGGTTCGATTCCCGGCGTCGGAACATTCGGTCTCATGGTGTAATGGTTAGCACTCTGGACTCTGAATCCAGCGATCCGAGTTCAAATCTCGGTGAGACCTTCTTTTTATTACTTCTTTCTATCGCTTTTCTAGCAGCGTAGAATAAAAGAAAATGTTCTGCCTGTTTTCTTTTTCTTTTTTATTCTAGTCAAGTACAAGTATTTTATTGTAGTCGAGTAAGAGTAGTACCCTACTCTCGCTTTGATGTTCACGTACAGAAGTTAAAAGGCGAACCCAACTTACAAAAACAACTAGTCGGCTTTCTTCAACAACAGCGTGTTTTTGATGGCCCGAAACGAAGCACCATCTCGCCGAACGCCGGGCCCATTGTTCCTGTTATTCGGGCGCCTGCGTGCTCCCAATTAATGACGTTTGCCCACTACTCTGGAGGATTGGCCAAGAAACAGGCAGTAGAAGTAAGAAAACGATAAATGCTTAAAAAAGACAAGTCAGAGAGAAATAATTATGACAACGTAAAAAATCAAAAGGAAGCTGGCATATCAAAGTAAAGGGTTCGGCTTTCACTAGCAAGGAAGAATTGCAGGTCTTCAAACGATTTCTACAATAATCATTAATTTCGAGAATTATCAAATGCACAAACAATTTTCTAAAGTTACCACCGTAATACTGCTTTGCCATGGAGAAGGCTGAACATAGCGATGAAAAAGAAAAAAAAAAGGAAATACACGTTCCTGCATGTGATGCCTAACTCAAAGAGCTCGAAGAAAGTCATAAACGGTGAACACGAAAGACTTGGCTGATGGAGCGTAACCTCTACGTATCCTTGTATTTTAAGGGAAAAGCGGTAGCTGGTTAGAAAAAGAAATTCAACGTAGACTAAGGGTCACTGCTGACAAAACATACATGCCACGGCGCCAGATAATGCCTACCTATTATCCTTCACTTCCTCATCCTCTGTAAAAGTTTAATATATTTTGTCTAGGTGGGACAAGAACACGTAAAAAACACAACATGTGAACATGCACCACAAATGCAGTTATTTTCTTCGCTTCCGTAGTTTTTGCAGTACCCGCAGCTTTCACCAGAAGGCAGCACCTGGGTAGTGGTGAGGCTGACACTAGCGCTAGCTAGCCACCATACTAGCCCTTCGAGGCTATAAATAATCTGGTCTATTCATGCTTTTCGCGGAGCAGTTTGTTCTAGAGAAACGAGATGGCGCTTTCGGCGGTGCGCCGCTTCTGGCCTCAGCGACAGCGCACGAACACTAAACCATTACCGATTGTACCTAGCTTATGTGCGATCAGCTGTCGGAAATGCAATAGAGCTTTCGCTAACGCACTGTGCTCCACTCATGTTGGATTCAGTCATCTAGATTGAAGACGTGTTGCAGTAGTTGGGTGCAAAAATAGTGAGCCGCGTATTAAGGAATGGAATGAATCTGTGTGGCCAAGTTCGCGGACCGCTGCTGCAACTGTCCGTACATACAGCCGCCCAGATCTTTAAGTAGCCTGAGCGAGCGGCGACTTTCTGTGCGCTAGCACCTTAAATTAGGAACAAACTTACAAATGACTATGCTATCTTCACGAGCTTATGTGAGCATTAGTTAACCTCGACCGTTTCGCAAGTTCGTTCCATCGTAACGCATTGGACAGCAGAAAAAAAACGCATTTACATAAGCTAGCTAAAGATTTGGCCGGCTATACGTGTTACCGGCATTTCGAGATGTACGGCTTTCCTTGAGGATACAGAAATTTGCTCAACCGCCAGCGTTGTATTGCTAACCCATAAAGAAAGGGCTTCAGCTCCAGAATGTCGGCAAGAGTGAGCACAGATCGTTAATCTATGACGAAGGAAGTAGCGCCGCTTCCTGTCAGGATAAGTTTCACGCAAAGTATCTATACACATATACTCCTGGCATGGACACCTACGCCCACTCTACCGCCAACGTGTCAAGAATAAGTGAATGGGCGCACGCTTGAATATATGCGCTCGAGCCATTGCGGATGATGATATAGTTTTCGGCCCACAGGGGACGGACGGACGAATCGGCTAGCCACATACAGATTCGCTGTAAAAACACGAACACGGCATGACACTACGAAGACAAGTGCCGACTCTAATCTCCAAATTTTTTATCAATAAGCTAGACAATATGGGGGTGATCATTTTCAAGTTTTGCGGATTTAAAAAAATTACCTATTGCATATTGTTGCTCAGTGGCTATGGTGTTGGGCTGCTGAGCACGAGGTCGCGGGATCGAATCCCGGCCACGGCGGCCGCATTTCGATGGGGGCGAAATGCGAAAACACCCGTGTACCTAGATTTAGGCGCACGTTAAAGAACCCCAGGTGGTCCAAATTTCCGGAGTCCCCCACTACGGCGTGCCTCATAATCAGAACTGGTTTTGGCACGTAAAACCCTATAATTTAATTTTTTTTGTGGTTTAAAAATCACGAAGCCGACTTTCAGTCCTGTCCGCGTTCAAGACCAGTTTCAAGGTCGATCCACATAGGTCGCGAAGCTTCGGGCGAAAAGCGGTTCAGAACCAATTGTCACCGACATCAGCAAGGGTGGTTATGGGAGCAGCGATTGAAGCGCGACTATGTTTGGAGGGAATAAACACTGGAAAGAAAAAGACGTTTTTTAATTAAAGCGACACGCAGTTATATTCATTCAACAAGAATAAAATTCCTAATCCATTTTATATACGCATGGCGAGAAGATACAACTCTATTTTACTTGATCATTATTAATAAATACATTTTTTCAGCGCCCACCGTGAGAGCGCCCATCGATAGCGTCGGGCGTTGACGCCGCTATCACTTGCAATGCAATGCAGCTATTGGGAGTGCGTGGAAAGGCACGCTCGTAAAGTTCACCTGTTACGCCCCCCTCACATGTTGTGTTGTTTTGCATGTCGACGTTTGTCTGAAGTAGGTGACGCGGGTAGTTTTATTGTTTATTAACCTGTACAGTCAAAAGCACTGAGTTGCGACCGTCAGATACTTGTTTACTTTAGTTGTTTTCGTGCGACAGCGCTGGCCGACGGGCTTACCGTCCGACGAAAGGACGAGCACTCTACGCAATCTACGCCCAAAGCGTACGTCAACCTCCAAAGAACGTATGTTCTATGCAGCGATGCGATTTCGACACCCGTACGGCTGACCTTTTCCTGCATCATTTTCCGCGCTGAAAGCTCGGAACGCCCATCAAGTCGAATGGCGGGGCATTTGAATATACAGCTCTAATGGCAGGCCTCCGAAAACAAATTTCGCGCCTATGAGAACAAAATGACGTCACTTCTGTTTTTAACGGATATGACGTCAAATTATTTTTTCTTCCGCCGGAAGTGTTCCCTCCTCACACAGATGGCGCTAAGCCCCATGAACCGCCGATAAGCCGCCATGTTTTGAACCTATGGGCTTCTATGGAAGCTTCGCTGCCAGTTTACATATACCTTGCCAGTTTCGCTGAAGTGTTCGGTCGCCCCTCCGTCCACAAGTTGCGCGCCGAGCAGCGGTTACGAGAGCGAGCTCAACAACCCGGTGAAACATTCACCTGTTATATCGAAGAGGTTCTCGACCTATGCAAACGTGTGGATGCTTCTATGCCCGAAAATGACAAATTGAAACACATTTTGAAGGGCATCGCCGATGACATCTTTCCAATGTTGATCGCCAAGAGTCCGCGTAACGTAGCAGAGCTCATAAAGTTGTGCCAAAGCTACGACGAGTTGAGGAGGCAGCGCGATTTGACCAGGCGCCCCTCAGTGGCTGACGAGACCCTCTCTTCCATGACAGTATTCTCTGATCGCTCTCCCCTGCTCACACAAATCCAAGCTTTCGTGCGGGAGGAAGTTGCACGACAGCTTTCTCTACTACCCTTCGCTGAGCTACCCCAACAGCAGCCGCTGCCGCAACAGCCTCCTACACAGCTCGGTCCGACCCTCCGGCGGGTTGTTGAAGACCAAGTTGCTGAGGCTCTACCAATGCAGCATCAGCAGTCCCCTGTCGCAGCGCCACTTACTTACGCATCCGTCGCCGCGCAGCCTCCTCGTCAACCACTCGTTGCGCTACATCCACGGCCGCTACCACCCGTTCATCATCCCGTTCATCGACCTCCTCCTGCCTTTGCTCATCCTTGGCGTACGCAAGACAACAGGCCCATATGTTATGCCTGCGGTATTCCTGGCCATGTTGCACGACTCTGCCGCCGCCGCATGCTGCACTCTGATGGCTTTGCGCAGTCGCCTCCCTACGCCGACGTGCAACCTTTCCACGACACTTCTTTTAGTCGGCAGTCGAACTGGCCACCAGCCGAGCGCCCGGTCCTTATACACGTCGTTCACCTTCCCCGCGTCGCCGCTCGTTGTCTCCGATGCATCGGCGCCCTTCACCCATGCAAGAGCAAAACTAAGCGCCGCAGTTCAGGAGGCAGGAACTGCGTCGCCATCGATCTGTACAAGTCCTCCATGTCGCCTGCGAACGTTGTCGACCTCACTGTTGACGGCGTCTCTACCGTTGCGCTAATTGATACTGAAGCAGCCGTGTCTGTCCTAAACGAACGCCTCTCTCGCGCTTTACGAAAAGTTACGACGCCACTTTCTGGGTTTTCTCTTCGCACAGCAAGCGCCCAGCCAGTTCGGCCTTCAGCAGCATGCACAGCTAGAGTTACTATTCAGGGCGTTCTCTATATTGTCACGAGCAATGGCAAAGACAAAGACGTTGTAGTGGGGCTGGGTCAGAGGCTCTCTTGTCGGACTGAAAACCTGCTGGAACCTGTGCGCTCTGTGCAGTCTTGACTAGGCAAGCGCTAGCCGTTCACGGTTAATTAAATACTCCCCGTAACATCTTTTTGGTGGAGGTTGCGGGCTCTATTCCACCCGGCCCTGGATCTTCGGAGCGGACGCCCGTTTCTCCCGCCTCCATGGCCGAAGACAGTACGCAGTCATCGCAGCCCGCGCCTGCGGCGCCGCCGACCGTGGTCCTTTCGCAGCCCCTCGACCCCGGCACGTTTTGCGGCACGGACAACAAAGACGTCGACGATTGGCTCCTCTTGTACGAGCGCGTCAGCAAGCACCACAGGTGGGATGAGACTCTAATGCTTGCCAACGTCATTTTCTACCTACGGGGCACGGCTCGGGTGTGGTTTAACACGCACGAAGAAGAACTTACAAGTTGGGACCTATGCAAGGAGAAGATGCGTGCACTGTTTGGCCGATCGGCCGCGCGCCAAATGACAGCCCGGCACGAGCTGGCGGCCAGAGCTCAGACGTCCACGGAGTCGTACGTCGCCTACATTCAAGACGTACTAGCCTTGTGCCGTACCATTGACAAAGACATGCCAGAGACGGACAAGGTTGGCCACGTGTTGAAAGGCATAGCTGACGATGCCTTCAACATCCTCATGTGTAAGAACTGCACCACGGTTGACTCCATTATCACTGAATGCCGGCGGTTTGAACAAGCCAAAAGCAGGCGGATTACTCAGCGCTTTAACAGACTCCCGAATACAGCTGCGACATCCTCGTGCGATGATCCCGTGACGCCCCCTCCGTTCTCGCCACCTAACAACTTGGCCAGGATTGTTCGCTAGGAGCTCGAAGCCATGGCTCCAGCCGCTTATCAGGCACCTGCTCACGACCATTTGGCGACAATCTCTCTCATTCAGGCCGTCGTACGGCAGGAGGTTGCCAATATGGGCGTCGTATTTCCACAAGCGCCTAGTTACGCCCCTCCGCCCATGTGCGCGTCCGGTCCTCCCACTGAACACCACAACGCCCCAATTGTTGCTGCTGCCGCTTCCGCTCCCCGGTTCACACCCCGCTACCGCAACCCTTCTGAGTGGAGGACGCCTGACGACCGACCAATCTGTTTTTCTTGCTCTCGCGTCGGCCACATTTCACGCCACTGCCGCAATCGTCGGAATTACCGACCAAGCTTCCCTAGTGACCGCCGCCAAGCTCGTGGCCAGTACTATAGCACACCTCTTCTCGACGACCAATTTCCGGCCCGTGATCCTCACCGTCTGTCTTCGCGCTCTGAATCGACCTACGCCAATGTTGCCGCACAAGGACACTGGTCCAGCCGATCGCCGTCCCCTCAAATTCGCCAGTCGCGCTGCCCTCAACGCCGTCGCTCTCCTTCTCCGGCTTCCTCTGGCCACCACCCGGGAAACTAGCCAGTGCAGCTCCGGGAGGTGAGGCTGCATTGACGACAAGGACAGAAAAACCTCTATTGAACCCTACTTCCAGACGCAATTTGCTCGGTGTTCTCGTCGACGGTGTGCCCGTTACTGCTCTCATTGATACTGGCGCCCACATATCTGTTATTAGTTCTACGCTCCGACGCCGCCTACGCAAAGTGCTGACACCTGCCGTCTCTCCTACTGTGCGAGTAGCTGACGGCACCCGAACACCGGTTCTTGGTATGTGCACTGCCCGCGTTACTGTTGCCGGTCACAACACTTCAGTTCTTTTCGCTGTTCTGGACGCTTGCCCTCATGATGTCATTCTTGGTATTGACTTCTTGAGCGCCCACTCTGCCCTCGTCGATTGTTCTACTGGCATTTTGCGGCTCGAACTGCCATTGTGTCCTGATTACGCCGCATCAAGTCACAGTCGCCTACGTTCCATGGAGTTTCTACGACTACCCGCGCAGGCTGCTACCTACGTCCTTATGTCACCGTTCCCACCGGTCCCTGATGGTGAATATGTGGTCGCTCCCCTCACAGACCTGATCCTCTCGCGCAACATCGCGCTTCCTCATACCATAGTGGTTGTTGCCAACAACAGAACGCTGCTTCCAGTCCTCAACTTTTCTACTTCGACCCATGTTCTTCCTCAAGGAATTTCACTAGCCGAACTGTCACCTCTGGAAGAATGTACTGTTTCTTCATTCACTGCTGACGCTGAGCCCATGACCCAACCTGTCATACCGGCGCCAACCCAGGCACTTCTGGACAAAATGATATCCCCCGACCTCTTACCGTCCCAAAGTGAAGCACTCCGTGGTGTCCTATTTTCGTACCTTGACGTATTTGATGTTGAGAACACTCCATTAGGCCGTACACAAGTCGTGGCCCACCGCATCGACACTGGAGACGCCAGCCCCCTTCACAAGCACCCTTACCGAGTGTCTCACTCTGAGCGCCAAGTCATCCAAAAGGAGGTTGATAAAATGGTAGATAAAGATGTGATCGAGCCTTCTTCTAGCCCCTGGGCCTCCCCTGTTGTGCTTGTGAAAAAGAAGGACGACAGCTGGCGGTTTTGCGTAGATTATCGCCATCTCAATCGGGTGACGAAGAAGGATGTGTATCCTCTTCCCCGAATTGATGATGCGCTCGACTGCCTCCAGGGTGCCAAATATTTCTCGTCGCTAGACCTCCGCTCGGGATACTGGCAAATTGCCGTCGATGAGCGCGACCGCGAGAAGACCGCATTCATCACACCCGACGGCCTCTACCAATTTAAGGTTATGCCTTTTGGTTTGTGTAATGCTCCTGCAACTTTTGAACGCATGATGAACACTCTTCTACGTGGTCTGAAATGGTCAACCTGTCTTTGTTATCTGGATGACGTAATCGTTTTCTCGCCCAGCTTTGACAGCCACCTCCCTCGTCTGTCGGCCATTCTCGACATATTTCGGCGTTCTGGCCTCCAGCTCAATTCATCTAAGTGTACCTTTGGGCGCCGCCAGATCAAATTACTTGGACACCTAGCCGACACTACTGGCGTACAACCGGACCCTGACAAGGTCCGTGCCGTCCGCGACTTCCCGGTTCCACGGTCCACGCAAGAAGTACGCAGCTTTCTTGGGCTCTGCTCTTACTTTCGCCGCTTTGTTCTCAACTTCGCGGACATTGCTCGGCCCCTCATGGACCTACTCAAAAAGGATGCGGCCTTTTCTTGGGGCGCGGAACAAGCGACTGCCTTTGCGTCGTTGATTTCTGCCCTCACTTCACCACCTGTGCTGGCTCATTTTGACCCGGCTGCTAGAACAGAACTTCGCACCGACGCAAGCGGCCATGGCATTGGTGCTATCCTCGCCCAAACACAGAACGAAGTCAACCGTGTGATCGCGTATGCTAGTCGTCTTCTGTCACCGTCGGAGAAGAATTACACCATTACTGAGCGGGAGTGCCTAGCTCTCGTCTGGGCTGTCGCGAAATTCCGTCCGTACCTATATGGACGGCCGTTCGTGGTCATAACAGACCACCATGCGCTCTGCTGGCTCTCGACACTTAAAGACCCCACAGGAAGGCTCGGCCGTTGGGCATTACGGTTACAGGAGTACACGTTCTCGGTAGTGTACAAATCTGGCAAGTTACACAACGACGCCGACTGCCTTTCCCGCCATCCCGTTGAACCACCCGACTCCACTGAAACAGACTCCGACACCTGTGTCTTGGCGATAACAGACTTCATCCATGTGGCCGACGAACAACGTAGAGATCCATCGTTGCTCTCTATTATTGACCGTCTGCAATCCGGCACCATCGACCCTTCACTCAACATGTTCTTGCTTCAGGATAACGTTCTTTACCGCCGCAACATGCACCCCGACGGCGCCGAACTCCTGCTCGTTGTCCCGCATCATCTGCGCAGGGATGTCCTCATCCAGTTTCATGACGCCCCCACTTCCGGGCACTTAAGCGTCTCCAGAACTTATGATCGCATACGACGACGCTTTTTCTGGAAGGGCCTTTATCGGTCCGTTCGCCGCTACGTAACATCTTGTGACCTGTGTCAGCGTCGGAAGAAACCTGCGACTCTACCCGCTGGTCTCTTTCAGCCAATTGACGTTCCAGCCGAACCATTTCATCGAGTGGGCCTGGACTTGCTGGGTCCCTTTCCAATTTCCACGAAAGGCAACAAATGGATTGAAGTCGCTACGGATTATACCACTCGATTTGCAATTACTCGAGCGTTGCCAACCAGCTGCGCCACAGACGTAGCCGACTTCCTACTGTACGACGTCATCCTCCAACATGGTGCTCCACGTCACCTACTCACAGATCGCGGTCGCTGCTTCCTGTCTCGTGTGGTTGACGATCTACTTCGATCATGTGCTACTCATCACAACTTCACGACCTCATATCACCCTCAAACTAATGGACTCACCGAACGCTTAAACCGTACACTGACCGACATGCTTTCCATGTACGTTTCCGATGACCACCATGATTGGGACGTTGCGCTGCCGTTCGTCACATTTGCATACAACTCATCGCGTCATGAAACTGCCGGCTACTCACCCTTCTATCTTCTCTTTGGACGCCATCCCTTACTACCCTTTGACACCTTGCTCCCTTCTGATCCGGCCTCCACGTCCACGACTTCCTATGCGCAAGATGTCATCACGCGTGCGCTCGTCGCGCGCACAGCAGCCCGCGCTCGGCTCACGTCATCGCAGACCGCACAAAAGGCCATCTACGATCGTCAACACCGGGATGCTGATTTTCCACCGGGCTCTCTCGTCCTTCTCTGGCTCCCATCTCGTCGCGTCGGCCTGTGTGAGAAGTTAATGTCGCGGTACGTCGGACCCTATCGCGTGCTGCGCCAGGTGACTCCTGTCACCTATGAGATATCTCCCATGGCATCCACCTCATCGACTGCCGCACCGCGAACTGACATCGTACATGTTTCCCGCCTCAAACTCTACAACTGTGATAATCCATTTTGATCACAACAAGCACCGGGACGGTGCTTCATCGGCCGGGGATAATGTCACGAGCAATAGCAAAGACAAAGACGTTGTAGTGGGGCTGGGTCAGAGGCTCTCTTGTCGGACTGAAAACCTGCTGGAACCTGTGCGCTCTGTGCAGTCTTGACTAGGCAAGCGCTAGCCGTTCACGGTTAATTAAATACTCCCCGTAACAATATTGTGGAGCTTGTGGTTCTGCAGTCATGCTCTCACGACGTGATACTCGGGTGGGACTCTCTTTCGCGAAATAACGCTGTCATCAACTGTGCGCGTGCTGAAGTCGAATTACCGCCCCTGTGTGACGTGCCCCTCGTCGACGCCACTTCTCTTCCCGCTAAGCTAGTCCTTCGGGAAGACATCGCCATACCGCCGTTCTCGTCTGCCGTTGTTCCCGTCTTTTGTGGCGCTGTCTCTGAAGGCGCTGTTCTCTTCACTCCTTCGGAACTCTTCATAACCCGCAAAGATGTTCCCCTTACTTTCGCCACGCTTGACATTTCAGCCGGTTTCAGCTCCATCGTTGTCTGCAATCCCCTTCCTACAGCCCTGAAGGCTCTTTGCGGCGAAGCACTTGGCCGTGTTCAGCCTCTTTATGACATGTTTATTACCGACGTGCCGAATGCTTCGCATGCAGAGCTCATTGACTTCTGTGCACTTTCCACTTCTGCTCCGCCATCACCTGACTTATTCACACCTTTCATTGCCGACGACCTTACTACTACTACTACTACTACTACTACTACTACTACTACTACTACTACTACTAATAATAATAATAATAAAAATAATAATAATAATAATGTCACAGTTTCGCCCCAAGGGCGAAGCAATGAATGCGATAGCAACACAGCAATGTCATACGAAGTAAGGTGAGCGGCTTTGGTAGCAATATGAATTGTAGTAAACATGAGCTGATTAAGTAAGCAGGTGTGCTGCGGCGTAAGTAGACCGACATGAAGAGAGACTCGATGACCACGAGAAGGCGCGTGTGAAACGGTGGTGTTGATGAGAAGCGCTTCCCGTGGGCAGCGCGTGCGAAGGGACACAGCTGTAGCTCTGCACTGCCGATCCGGGAAGCATTGCATGTGTAGCGTGCGTTGGAAAATGTGGCCCGACTATTACTAACTGAATGAACAAGCGTGGTGTGAGCGCGCACAAACAAACGTGAATAGATCACACTGAATGACTGCACGACGACTGTCAAAACGCTGGCAGCAAGCGCATATATACGCCGCAGCGGCGAAGGTACGTGCGGTCTATCACTTCAACGGAAACTGAGCGGCGAATACACGGCGCATAAAGGTCAGAGCCGTGTTGAGATAAGAGACGGTGCGGACGAGCGACGAGCGCGGTTGTTGGCAGCGTAGAAGTGCCCCCCCCCCGCGCTCCCTCCGGCGCTGGCTTCCCGCTTCCTTGCTTGCGCGTGGGTGATTGAGTGCGTTCGCTCTCCGTGATAGCGCGCGTCCCCGCCCGCTTCCGCTCGGGCATACGGCGCGCGGCGAAGATTTTATCTATAGGGAACCTCACTGCGACGGCGACGACGACGGCGACGGCAACGGCGACGACGACGGCGTCGGCGATGGCAGAAATCCGGTAGAAGTGTTCATATAATTGCTATCGCAATAATAATAATAATATTATTATTATTATTATTATTAAAAGGGAGGCGACGACCCAAAGTCGTCGCCTCCCTTCGAGCGGAGGTTCGTTGCCTGCGCGACGAGCTGTCGCGACGTGCAACTGCCATGCCTGTGAAGACACCTGCCGACTCCGGGAAGTCATCCACCCTTACTACTTCTACTCCTGCCTCAACGCGAGCTAATGTACCTGTGTTACAACGCACTGCTGAACGACGAGATGTTGTTTCCCCACGTGATTTCGCTTCGTCCACTGAAAAAGCACCCGAGACTACACAAAAAAACAAGAGTCCTGCCGCGGTTGGAGCGCGAAAGACTTCCACATTATCTGTAGCTCAACGGCAGCATCGACCTAAGGCTATTTTTGTTTCTAATTTGAGCTCTGAAACAACCTCTTCCGACCTGACCAACCACTTAAAGGCCTTGAATATTTCTCCCCTCTCCTGCCGGCGACTTAGAACTAAATATCAATCGTATTCTTCTTTTCATGTAGCCGTTGATGAAGAAGCCCTTAAGCGCTTTAACGACCCGTCAATGTGGCCAATGGGTTGCTTGTTCAAGCCGTTCCGTGGTGTGCTGCACGATGACATGATTCATGCTACTCAAATAACCCCCAAGGATCAAAGTGGCGTGTAATTTGGAAATTTTTTACCAAAACGCTCGCGGACTTCGCACCAAAGCACGCGAATTTTTTTGCAATGTAATCTCATCTTCTTTTCCTATTTTTGTTATTTCTGAAACTTGGCTGTGTGGTGACATTTCGTCTTCAGACTTCTTTCCACCGCACTACAACGTCTTCCGCAGTGACCGGGACTTCAGTGGATCTCAACAAAAAGGTGGTGGCGTGCTGATTGCAGTTGACAATTCACTGAGATGTGTACGGCGCATCGATATAGAAAGTGTACGGGAGTCGATATGGCTCGAAGTCAACTTAGCCCGATGTGAAAAATTGTTGATTGGATCGTTCTATGTACAGCCGAATATTTCCCCTGTTTTGTATGATGAGGTCATCTCTTCCATTGAAAGTGTAATATCCTCCCATAGTAAGCTCAAAGTAATTCTTCTTGGTGATTTTAATACACCAGGTATTGATTGGAACACACTTAGCTATTCTCATTACAATCATTACACAGAGAAGAAATGCAGCCTGTTGTTGGACTTTCTGTCTTTCTGTTCCCTTCAACAGCATAACTTAGTCGCCAATTCCTGTGGCAACGTCTTAGATCTTTGCATCTTGAATGCTCGGGTTGTAGATGTCTCTCGTTCCGAAATTTTCCTTGTGCGTACCGATAAGTTTCATCCGCCACTAAAGATAACTGCCTCTGTGTCAGCACTGAGGCAGAGCTCCTCCAGTGGCGGAAATGAATCCCCACGCTTTGCTTTCAAGCGTGGTGATTATGTTGGTTTATATAATTCCTTGTCCACCACCGACTGGTCACCGGTTACCGACAAAAGCAATGTTAATGACCAAGTAGATCAGTTTACAGAGCTTGTTTTGAGCAGTATGCGCAAATACATTCCCCAGTACAGGCCTAGACGCTCTAGATATCCCCACTGGTTTTCGTCTGAACTCATAATTGACCTAAAGCATAAAGATCGCGCACACCGAAAATCCAGAATTCCGTTGCCTAATGAGTACAGAGAAGAATTCCGATTTTTTCGGGCTCTCTGTCAACGTCTCTATAAGCGGGATCAAGATTCATATATGGCATTCTTGGAAAAAAGCGCCTCCGATCGGCCGGCAGAATTTTGGCAGTATATCCGTAAGCGCTCCAATAAACATGGAGAGGGTTTTCGCTTACTTGACTCTAGAGGGGCAGAAGTCCAAGCAGTCACGGATTGTTTTGCAGCCCATTTCTCTTCCTTATATAAAGATGCAGGTTTCAACGCTGATGTCAGTCAGCAGCACACGACGGTTCCTACATCTAGTGCGGTGTTGTTTGATGAAGAGCTTGTCCACGAACGCCTTAGGCGCTTGAAGCCTTCCCTATCCTGCGGCCCTGACGGCATCCCCTCCGCAATTCTAAAAGCTTACGGCAGTATATTTGCTCCTGTATTGACATCTATATTTAATAACTCTTTGACTACTTCCATTTTCCCTCACATGTGGAAAACTGCTCGTGTTTTTCCTATATTTAAGTCTGGATGTAAATCAGATGTGTCTAATTATCGCCCAATTTCTCTTCTCTAGCAGCTGTGCTACGTCCAAGATTTTTGAGCTTGCTCTTCACAACATACTGTTTTTTACTGTGAATAACTCGCTCATTCCGAATCAGCATGGATTTCTCACCGGCCGCTCCACTATCACAAATCTCGCAAGTTTCATGACACAGATCTCCACGCCGGTACTTCAAAGGGGGCAAGTTGACACCATTTACCGTGATCTCAGCAAGGCTTTTGATGTAGCCAGCCACTCGCTGCTTCTGATCAAGCTTACGCACTTTGATGTTGACTCGTCAGTTGTGAATGTCTTGCGCAGTTACCGTCTTGATAGATCGTGTTATATTGCCGTCAATTGCCAAACGTCTTCTTCTTACATGGAAACTAGCGGCGTCCCTGAAGGGTCAGTATTAGGACCACTCCTTTTTTAAATCTTTATTAATGACGTTCTTTCTGTTATTCGGAACTCTTCTTTCCTTCTATATGCCGATGACATCAAGATTTTTAAAGAAAATTCACACTGTTGATGACTGTCATGCCCTGCAGTCTGACCTGTTTTCCTTTTCTAAATGGTGCAAGGATAATAACCTTACCTTGAATGCTGCTAAGACCAAAGTCATGACTTTCACACGCAAGCACCAAGTATTTCTTTTTCTTATTCTGTGGATTCTGTGCCATTGTGTAAGGTCTGCGAGATCAATGATCTTGGTGTACTTTTTGATGCAACCTTACACTTTTCGGCTCACACTAAACGTGTTGCAATGCGGGGTATGCGCTCTCTTGGTTCTGTATGCAGACTATCGAGGGAATTCAAGTCTCCTACACCGTTCCGCAAATTATACACAACCATCTGCCTTTCTCAACTCGAATATGCGCCGGTCGTCTGGAATGGCTCTTCTAGATCCAACAGTGACATTATAGATCGTGTCCAGAAAAAGTTTCTAAGCATATATAATTACCGCTTTGCAAACCTGGACATTGCACCCTGTACTAGCACTGTTGGATTGTCATTGCCTTCACTTCGCGACCGACGTAATCGCGCTGACCTTCTGTTTCTCTTTAAACTCCTTCACGGTAACCTCACGTGTCCCGAACTTCTCAGCTGTGTCATGTTCCGCATCCCACGCAAGATCACCAGAGAACATAGACCTTTCCATGTTCCTGCCTGTCATCACGAACACTCAACTGTCCACAGAATACAGAATCTTTATAACGCTTATTTTCGTGAACTTGATATCTTTCATAACTCCTTGTCATCGTTCTTTTCCGAGCTTTGCCTTGTATTATAATATCATGTATTGTTCAAGTGCCCTTCTCCTCCTTTTTCTTTTGTATTTACTTTGCGCTTTGTTGTCCGTACTCTCTTCTTTTCACAATTTTTATTTTTATTCATTTATTTTTTAATGATTTTTCCCTGAGTGTCTTGTTTTTGGTTTGTAATTAATGTATGCGTACGCCAGCACTCAGACCTTAGGGTTGTTCCTGGGCACGTTAAATAAACATGATTGATTGATTGATTGATTGATTGATTGATTGATTGATTGATTATTATTATTATTATTATTATAACTGAGCCGATATTCTTCTCTCCACTTGATAAGTGGAGAGAAGCATTCCGCTTTTTTTCGAACTATCTGCAAACGCCTCTATAAGCGGTATTGTGACTCATATTTGCATTCTTGAAGAAGAGCGCCTCCAAACGGCCGGAGGAATTTTGGAAGTATATCCGCAAGCGATCAAGTAATCGCGGAGAGTGTTTTCGCCTGCTCGACTCTAGAGAAGTAGAAGTCTAAGCAGTCGCGGATTGTTGTGCTGCCCATTTCTCTTCCTTATATAAGCCTTCAGGTTTCAACGCTGGTTTCAGTCAGCAGCACACAACGGCTCCTACATCTAGTCCTGTGTTGTTTTATGAAAAGCTGATCAGCGAATGCCTTTAGCGCTTGAAGCCTTCCTTATCCTGCGGCCCTGATGGCATCCCGTCCGCGATTTTAAAAGCTTACGGCAGTATATTTGCACGAGTATTGATATCTATATTTAATAACTCTGAATACTTCCGCTTTCCCTCACATGTGGAAAACTGTTCATGTTTTTCCTGTATTTCAGTTTGGCTGTAAAACCGATGTCTCAAATTATCGCCCGATTTCTCTTCTCTGTGCCACATCTATGATTTTTTAGCTTGCTCATCACAACATATTTTTTTCTTTTACTGTGAAGAACGCATTGATCCCGAATCACCATGGGTTTCTCACCGGCCGCTCCACTCCACTCACAAGTTTCATGACACAGATCTCCTCGCCGGAACTCCAAAGGGGGTAAGTTGACACCATTTACTGTGACCTCAGCAAAGCTTTTGATGTGGTACGTCAGCCACTCACGGCTTCTGATAAGCTTACAAACTTTGGTGTTCAATCGTCAATTGTAAATCTCTTGTGGAGTTATCTTATTGATAGATCATGTTATGCTAACGTCAATATCCAAACGTCTTTTTTCTTACGTGGCGACTAGCGGCGTCCCTAAGGGATCAGTGTCGGGACAACTTCTTTTTTTTAATTATTGACGTTTATTCCTCTATACGGCATTCTTAATTCTTTCTATATGCCGATGACATAAAGATTTTTGAGGCAATTCACACTGTTGATACTGTCGCATCCTGCAGTCTGAACTGCTTTCTTTTTCTAAATGGTGCACAGATAATAACCTAACCTTGAATGCTGTTAATAAGAGCAAAGCCATGACTTTCACCCGCAAAACAGCAAGCATTTCTTTCTTCTTATTCGGCAGATTCTGTACCATTGTGTAGGGTCCGTGAGATAAATGACATCGGTGTACTTTTTGATACAACCTTACACTTTTCAGCTCACACTAAACGCGTTGCAATGTGGGGTATGCGCACTCTTGGCTCTGTTTGCAGACTATCGAGCGAATTCAATTCGCCTACATCGTTCTGCAAGTTGTACACAACAATGTTTTCTTCAACTCGAACACGCGTCGGTCGTCTGGAAAGGCATCTCTAGATCCAACAGCGACATCATAGATCGGGTGCGGAAAAAGTTTCTAAGCACATATCATCACCGCCTTGCTAGCACGGACGCTAGACCTTACTCTAGCACTGTCGGGTTATTGCAATTGCCCTTACTTCGCTGCTGACGTAATCGTGCTGACCTTCTGTTTCTTTTCAAACTCCTTCACGGTATCCTCATGTGCCCCAAACTCCTCAGTTGTATCACATTTCGTATTCCGCGCAAAATCACCAGAGAACACAGACCTTTCCATGTTGCTGCCTGTCACCACCAACACTCAACCGTCCACAGAATACAGAGTCTTTATAACGCCCACTTTCATGACCTCAATATTTTGCACAACTCGCTGTCATTATTCTGTTCTACACCGTGTTCTGTTCTGAGCTTTGCGTTTTTGTCTCTTGGTTTCACATATTGTTCAATTTCCCTGCTCCTTCTTTTTCTTACGTATGCATTCTGCGCCTGCGGATACATGTATGTACACTTTTCAAGATTGTTATTTTTTATTCAATGTTTTTTACTTTTATTTGCCTGCTGTATTTCTTTTTCTATGTTACGTGCGCCAGCACTTAGACCTCACGGTTGTTCCTGGGCACAATAAATAAATGATTGATTGATTATTATTATTCCTCGATAACCTAAACATATTTTTTAATAAACCTTGTCGTTCTTTTTTTTCTTTCAGCTTAGCATCTCAATCACCTTTGGAAGGCGAAATGTTTAAATAAATTGGTCACTGGCGGCGTGTCAGTCAAAGAAATCCCCACCGAAAGCCACCCAGAGCATTCCCACACTTTGAAGCCGAGTTTCGATACTCCGGCTGTAGACGGCTGGAGCGGCCGCTCGCAGGCCGAGGTTTCCCTGTTCGTTCAACGCGTCAGGCCGCTGACCACCCCGCGGCAACGTCCACCTACTTGTTTCGACAACGCGAGAACCCCTCCCATATCCATGACGCTTTACGCACTAAGCCATGCTAGCTTGCAGCACCTCGCTCAATTTCTCCGCAGTGTACAGTGAATGTGCGAGGCAGCACCCGCACACCACATAGCCCTCCTGTGTCGAACAGCGCAGCCAGGCGATGGAATATGTGCTACCGTAACTCTAGGGCTGGTCTACCCACAGGCATCGTGCGCTCGCATGGCGGCGCCACTGTTCCCGAACGATGCAGCGCCTCTGCGGCGAGGGCGAGCATTACCTACCAGGCGCGTTGCCCGACGTTGTGTACGCTTGCAGTAAAGATCCAGAGACCACTCAGCACATCCTAATGGCATGCGACGGGATCCACCCAGCGAGAACCGTAGGTAACGTGCAACTCCCAGCAGCGCTTGGGTTTAAAGTGGAAGAAAACACCAACAGATCAGCCGTAGAGATAAGCAAGAGACGATTAGAGTACTGGTGGAAAAAAAAAGCAGGGAAAAGATGGATACGACCTGAGCTCTTAAAATTGTAGGTATAGGTACAAAGTAATATTTTGAAAAAGAATAATGAGAGGTATACAATAATGCTAGATAAAGCACATGTATAGTATACCTGATTAAATCAAGCAGGCTAGGTGACTATTTGTCGCCGCCTCGTTTCAAAGGGGATGCCAATAAATCATCATGCGGGGGCAGTCGCCGTGTGACATGGCATGGCGAAATGAGGCCCGGTTGCTGTTTTGCGGCTATACGGAAGGATAAGCAGCGTTGACGAGTACTTCAAACGAAGCAGTTAGGTTCGCGGTGCTGACTTGTACGCCGCTAATTATTTATATTTCGTTAGGGAACAAATCAGCAGTGCCATCAGTATGTCGGAAATCTTTGGAAAGTGTGCGGCACAACTAAAAGCCTGAATTACGAAAGGCGCCTATACGCGAGCACACTGTTTTCTTGCTACGCATTCCGGTTATTATGTTAACACCTGTTTTGCAGTGCTTGCATTTTAGGAAGCTACGTTTTAACGCCCCGCTTGACCCATGCTCGGCACGCATAACCTAGCACGCGTTGGCCGGGGCTACAGATGTGCGCATGCTGTAGTTCGGCGGCCCATCCCAGGTTTGATGCTGGCAGAAAGCGGTCAGCCCAGCCGGACGACTAACCAAGAACAGGCCGGCCAGGCCCACCGCAAATTCACAAATCTTCTCGTTCGTAAGTGCTCCTTAACTGCCATCATCCGGCCGCCGTCGCTCTTAATGTGTCAGAATCGGCTGTAATTTACCTTTACGAGCAATTCTAGCATAGGAGGTTTTTTTTGTGAATAGTGACCCCCAGCTTAAAAGCGAGCTCGCGCCGTCAGACCAGGCCGTCAAAGAAGGCAGGTGCAACAAAAGTGAGTTCTTCGCTTTTTGCTACGTGCACTTGCACGAAGTGGCTCGAGTTTCGATATGTTGCACGTTCACCCACAATAATAAATAGAGGTAGGATGAATACCATACTTTTCGTATGCTAATAGAATATGAATAGTACGTATTGAATATCGAATCGAGTAGTGAATCGCCGATGCATATTATTGCGGCTCGATGTGGCCTTTGGGCCATGAATCCACCAAGCCCATCGATCAGTACATCCAGTAGAAGGAAATAGGAAAATGGTTTAATTTACATTATGTACACTGGCTCCGGGTACGGAAACCCACTCCATCAGGAGCACATTAAACGTCTGAGTTCGTATCATGTCACGTCAACACCCTCTCCCCCACTGCACCACCGGTCTCCGCTTTTAATCCCTTCGACTTCCCTAGGAGACTCGACTGGGGAATCTGCTGACCTTGGTGCCGAAAATCAGAGGGTTTTTCGTGTTCACCCCAACTCCTCCTCTACTGTTGTATCCTCGCGCTCGCCTTTTGCTGCCACTGCGTGGTCATCTGGGAAACCGAGATCGTTGTCGCTCCCACGGTAGCAAATCCTGGAAGTTGGCCTCTCGCCACAATCCGGTTAACTCGTCATGGAC
>NC_051157.2:169874927-170074926 GCF_013339745.2 Dermacentor silvarum
TTTATTGGCGCAAGGGCCAGATGTGGCCAAAGAGCGCCAGGACGATGGTAATGGTTTGTTAGTGGTATATGAATAGTCAATTATATGAACATTAGATGTGGCATGACTGTAAAGGGGCCTAAAATCAGTCGCTGTAAAGTGCGTAAAATCTATACGTAATAAGATTATGGCAATGACTAATGATGTGTACTATAGACATAAACAATACATTGCGGAGGAATGATATGACTTACAAAATATTACAGATCCAAGAATTTGCCAGAAGCACAAGTGCCTAAACAGAGCCCTTGAGACACAAGGACCTGGAGGCAGGTGCTATAAAAAAACTATCACAGCAACATCTTCTGGAGAGAGGATGCGCTACGAACTTATTGGGCTAATAACGTGTAGTACAACATCGTTCAAGAAACGGATGACTGATTTGGCGTTAAAAAGAGGTTCTTCACCAATAAACGTCATAGGATGAAGAGGGATATGATAGTGGTATGCTACATGGAAATGTTTCCTGCTCTCTGTTTCGGCTTCCCGACACTCCATCAAGACGTGGAGTACGGTCAGCCTTTCCCCACATCTGCCACAGAGGGGAGGTTCAGCACCAGTTAAAAGGTATGAATGTGTGCCATATGTATGTCCTATTCTGAGACGGCAAAAGAGAACTTCAGTGTGTCGTGACTTTGTTAATGATGGCCAGTTGCCCAAAAGGGGCTTAATTAAATGGAGTTTATTCAGTGTTTGCTCATCCCATAAGTGTTGCCAATAGTTTCTGAGTTTTTTTGCGTAGAAATGGCTTTAGAACTGTGGCAGGAACGGGTATGGACAGATTGCTAGGTTTTGTTGCTATGGAAGTTGCCATTTTGTCGGCACGCTCATTACCTGTGCATTATCTATACACCTGTGCCCAGGCAGCCAACATATTACATCCTGTTGATTAGAAGCATACATATTGCAGAGCAGTGAATAGAGGTTATTTATAACAGGATTTTTCTGTTTTCGTAGCGATTTCAAAGATTTCACGACACTTAAGGAATCTGTGAATATAATGGCCTTTGGGAGCTTGGCTTTCTTGATGTGTTTAGTAGCCGACAGTAAGGCATAGGCCTCTGCCGTGAAGATACTGGTTTCAGGATGTAAAACGTCAGATTCAGAAAACGATGGGCCAACAGCCGCGTAAGAGACGCCGGCTTGTGATTTCGACGCATCCGTGTAAAACTCTGGACAGGTGTACTTCGACTGAAGCTCTCGAAAGTGCATATGTATGTGCGCCTCTGGGGCGTGTTTTGTTACCTCTACAAATGATGTGTCGCATTCAATGATTTGCCATTGCCACGGCGGCAACAGCTCTACTGGAGCCATTAGGCAATTTTCGAGGATTGGAACATTCATTTCATCGGAAAGTTTTCTGACCCGCATTGAGAAAGGCTCTCTCACTGAGGGTCGATTATGGAATAGTGGAGCACATGCCATATCGTTAAGATGTTTGTAGCAAGGATGTCGAGGGTTAGACTGTACTTTGAGGAAATATGTGAAACTGCTGTATGTTCTTTGTAGGTGAAGGGACCACTCATTTGATTCTACGTATAGACTCTCAATAGGGCTTGTTCTGAAGGCACCTGTGGCTAATCGGATACCCAGATGGTGGACGGGATCCAGTATTTTTAGCGCGCTTGGCGCGGCTGAGTGGTATACCATGGCACCATAATCCAAACGTGATCGAACAAGGCTCTTATAGAGGTTAATTAGGCAGTTCCTATCACTTCCCCGTGTTGTATGAGAGAGAATTTTCATTAAGTTCATTGTTTTTAGGCATTTTGCCTTCAGATATTTGATGTGCGGAATGAAGGTCAATTTTGCATCAAGTACAATACCTAAAAACTTGTGCTCCTTGTTCACAGGTATTCGTTGCCCAGACACTTCGATACTGGGATCGGGGACTAGTCCTCGCTTTCTTGTGAAAAGGACACAGGAACTTTTCTGGGGGTTAAGGTTAAATCCGTTTTCGTCTGCCCATTTAGACACTTTGTTTAGGCCTTGCTGTATCTGTCGTTCACAAACTGCGAGGTTACAGGATTTAAAGCCTAATTGCACATCGTCTACATAGACAGAATAGATGATTGCTGGAGGTAGGGATGCACGGAGCGAGGTCATCTTAACAATGAACAGCGTGCAACTGAGCACCCCTCCTTGAGGTACACCAGTTTTTTGTGTAAATGGGCGGGACAATACGTTGCCAATTCTGACTCGAAAAGTACGGTTAGACAGGTAGCTTTCTATAGTGCTAAGCATATTACCTCGAATTCCCATGTGCGACAGGTCGCGTAAGATACCGTACCGCCATGTCGTATCGTACGCCTTTGCCATGTCGAGAAATATAGACAAGAAATACTGATTGTGTACAAAAGCATCACGGATGTTTGCTTCGATGCGAACAAGGTGGTCGGTTGTAGATCGGCCTTCCCTAAAGCCACATTGAAATGGGTCAAGCAGTTTGTTCGACTCTAAGAAATGTACAAGACGGCGATTGATCATTTTCTCAAAAAGTTTGCAAAGGCAGCTCGTAAGTGCTATAGGCCGGTAGCTGGTCACCAATGATGTATCATTACCGTGCTTTAAAACTGGGATGACAATAGCTTCTTTCCATTTAGCTGGCAGATACCCAGCGGCCCAGATAGTATTAAAAAGTGTGAGTAGTGTGATTTGCGTGTCGGGGTGCAAGTGCTTAATCATATCGTACATGATTCGATCCGGACCCGGTGCAGAGCTCTGACATGCTGACAAGGCGGCTTTAAGTTCGGCAATGCCAAAAGGACGGTTATAAGGGTTATTTGGGCTGCATTTTCGGTTCAGTGGCTTAGATTCCTCTATTGCTTTGTACTTCAGGAAGCTCGCTGAGTAGTGGGTGGAGCTAGACACATGCTCGAAATGTTGACCAAGTGCGTTGGCCTGATCTTCCAACGTGTTTCCTTCTTTATCCACCACGGGCAACGGATGAACTTGTTGTCCCTTAAGCCTCCTTAGTCCGTTCCATACTTTTGCCTCCTGTGTGTATGAATTGATGCCGGACAGGAACTTCTCCCAGCTTGCCCTTTTAGCTTGTCGTCGCGTTCGCCTTCCCTGTGATTTTATGTTTTTGAATTCCATCAAATTTTCTGCAGTTGGGAATCGGCGAAGTATGCCCCACGCTTTATTTTGTTTTTTACGCGCCTCCTTGCACTCATCATTCCACCATGGAACTCGTCTTCTGGATGAGCTACCGCTTGATTGTGGGATGAACTTCTTTGCTGCCTCGATGATAAAATCGGTAAAATACGCTACCGCGTCATCTATACTAAACTCGCTGATAAAATCTCGGGATATAAAAGTCGATTCCTTAAAAAGTTCCCAATCAGCAGAGCCTAGTTTCCATCTAGGTACATGTGGAGGGGAGTCACTTTGCGTTACTAGGCTTAGAGTTAATGGAAAGTGGTCACTTCCGAATGGGTTTTTGATCACATTCCATTCTAAGTCAGGAAATAGGGAAGCAGATCCAATCGCCAAGTCTATCGATGAATAGGAATTGTGGTGAGGATTATAATATGTTGGCTCCTTCTTATTAAAGAGGCATGCACCGGAGTTTGTTAAAAAGTTTTCTACGAAACGGCCTCTCGCGTCGCATCGTGAGTCTCCCCACAATGTATTGTGGGCGTTAAAATCTCCCACGAGTATGTAGGGCTCGGGAAGTTGATCGATAAGATTATAAAAGTCTGTTTTCTCGAGGTGATGATTTGGGGGTATGTAAATAGAACATACAGTTATCAACTTGCTGAAAAGAATTGCCCGAACAGACACTGCCTCAAGGGGAGTCTGGAGGGCAACATGTTGGCAAGCTACAGACTTATCTGCTACTATTGCTACACCGCCGGACGAGACGTTAGCCTCATCGCGGTCTTTTCGGAAGATGGTGTATTGACGAAGGAAGTTTGTGTTTATAGGTTTCAGATGTGTCTCTTGAACACACAGCAACTTTGGATTATGTTTGTGTAGGAGTTCTCTTATATCGTCGAGGTTGTGTCGAAGTCCTCTAACATTCCATTGTAGTATTTGTGTCTCCATAATGAAGAAAGTGTTTGTGCTGTGTGTTTAAGAGACTAATATTAGCTCACGGGGCCCTTTCCAGGCGCCGTGATGCGCGTTTTGTCTTTTTTGGAGCGGTCGAGAGAATCCCGCCGCTCCTTAGGCGCTGGCTGCGCCATCTCAATAGGTGTTATGTCCATCGCCTCTTGTGAGGCGCTGGACACGCGCCCTTGAGAGCGCTGTGTTGGGCGTGAAGGCCTCGACATGTCGGACGAGACCTTTGGGGCCACCAACCCGGAGGTTGACGGGCCCTCCTTCGCGGACGGCGAAGCAGCGTCAGCTGTTTTCGCCACGGGGGCTGGTGGCACAGCCACAGCCACACTGCTTGTGGACCGGGCCGATGCCGGAGTCTGATGCGATGCTGCCCCCTTGCGCAACGCATCAGCATACCTTGCTGTATGAAAAACGGAAATACGTTTTCGTGCTTCTTGGAACGATATGTTTTCTTTGATTTTCAATGTAATTACATCCTTTTCTTTTTTCCAGGTTTCACAGGATCGGGAATATGCGGGGTGGTCACCTTCGCAGTTTACACAGTGGGGTGTTCCAGAACAGTTTTCGGAAGTGTGGTCTTTGAATGAATGAATGTGTGTGGTTTAGTGGCGCAAGGGCCAGGTGTGGCCAAAGAGCGCCATGCCAGTGTTTGTTAGTTCGCAGTGAAGTGATGAATTCTGAGAAGTAGATGTGACGGGGCTGTAAAGGGGCCTAAAAATAATCGCTGTAAAGTGCGTAAAATATACATGTACTAAAATCATGGCAATGACTAATGATGTGTACTATGAAATGAGGAATGCATTCAGAAAGAAGAATTATACATTTAAAATATTTAAGATACAGTAATTGGCAAGAAGCACTACTACCTAAACAGAGCCCTTGAACCACAAGGGCCTGGAGGCATGTGCTATAAAAAACTATCACAGCAACATCCTCTGGAGAGAGGATGCGCTACGAACTTATTGGGCTAATAACATGTAGCACAACATCATTAAAAAAAATCGAGGACTGCTTTGGCATTAAAAAGCGGTTCTTCACCAATAAACAGCATGGGATGCAGAGGGATATTGTAGCGGTATGCTACAGGAAAATGTTTCCTTCTCTCGGCTTCGGCTTCACGACACTCCACGAGGACATGGAGGACGGTCAGCCTCTCACCACATCTACCACAGGTTGGTGGTTCATCACCAGTGAGCAAAAAATTGTGGGTGCCGTACGTGTGTCCTATTCTGAGACGACAGAATAGGACATCAATTCGTCGTGTTTTCGTAGCTGAGGGCCAGAAACCTAACTGTGGTTTAATCATGTGAAGTTTATTATTTGTTTCAGCGTCCCACAAGCGTTGCCAGTGGCTTCGTAGCTTCTTTCGCAAGAAAGGCTTCAAGTCTGTTGCAGGAACAGCTACTGTAGGATTACTAGTGTGCAATGCAGCTGATGTGGCCATTTGATCAGCTCGCACATTACCCTCAATGCCTCTATGGCCCGGCACCCAGCATATAATGACATGCTGGTAGGATATATACGCTCTGCATAGAGTGGAATAGAGCTCAATGAGTACAGGATTTTTGTGTTTGCCGAGTGACATCAGGGCTTTCACAACGCTTAGAGAGTCTGTAAATATAACTGTTTTTTCAAGTTTTGTTTTCGTTATATGCTTCACAGTTGACAATAGTGCATAGGCCTCAGCCGTAAAGATACTTGTTTCTGGGTGGAGCACACCGGATTCCGAAAAAGATGGGCCGACGGCTGCATAATAAACCCCGGCATGTGACCTAGAAGCGTCCGTGTAAAACTCTGTACACGAGTACTTGGATTGAAGCTCTAGGAAATGCATTTTAATGTGCGCCTCTGGAGCGTCTTTCGTGACCTCTACGAACGATGTGTCGCACTCTATGATCTGCCACTGCCACGGCGGTAACAATTTAGCAGGAGCCATAGGACGATGTTCAAGCACTGGAACACCCATTTGCTCACTAAGATTCCTTACACGTAAAGAAAACGGTTTCCTCGCTGCAGGTCGGTTATGGAAGAGTGCAGCAGCGGTCATATCGTTTATGGTGGAATAAGAAGGATGTTCGTTGTTTGCTTGTACTGTCAGAAAATATACGAAACTGCTATATGAACGCTGCAGATGGAGTGACCATTGGTTCGACTCTACATAGAGACTCTGGATCGGGCTTGTTCGGAAAGCACCGGTCGCGAGGCGGATACCCAAATGGTGAATGGGGTCTAGTATTTTTAATGCACTTGGCGTTGCGGAGTTATAAACTATAGCTCCGTAATCAAGGCGCGAGCGGACAAGACTGTTGTACAAGTTTAGGAGGCATTTTCGATCACTACCCCATGTTGTGTGCGAGAGATATTTTAAAAGGTTCATAGTCTTCAGACACTTTGTCTTCAGATATTTAAGATGGGGGATGAAGGTAAGCTTAGAGTCCAGAATTATGCCCAGGAATTTGTGTTCACTGCTCACGGATAGTTCCTCTCGATTGATCGTGAGATTTGGTACCGGTGTCACACCTCTTTTGTTTGAGAAGAGTATGCATGTACTTTTCTGTGCGTTTATTTTGAACCCATTTACATCCGCCCATTTAGACAATTTGTTTAATCCAAGCTGCACCTGTCGTTCACAGATAGCGATGTTACATGATTTGAAACCTATCTGCACATCATCGACGTACACAGAATAAAACATGCTGCGTGGAATCACTGTATGCAGGGAGTTCATTTTTACAATGAAGAGCGTGCAACTAAGTACACCCCCTTGCGGCACGCCAGCCTCCTGGGTGAATGTTCTAGATAAAACATTGCCCACTCTTACGCGAAACGTGCGGTTAGACAAGTAGCTTTCGACTGTGTTTAACATATTTCCGCGGACCCCCATCCCAGAAAGATCTCGCAGAATTCCGAAGCGCCATGTCGTGTCGTACGCTTTCTCTAAATCTATAAATACAGAAAGTAAAAACTGTTTATGAATAAATGCATCTCTGATGTTTGCCTCGATGCGAACAAGGTGGTCTATTGTCGACCTACCTTCTCGGAAGCCACACTGGAAGGGGTCTAGTATTTTGTTATTTTCTAGGAAACTGATTAAACGCCGGTTTATCATTTTTTCATACAGCTTGCACAGGCAGCTCGTTAGAGCTATTGGCCTGTAGCTGCTGGCTAAGGACGGGTCTTTGCCTTGTTTAAGTATCGGGATGACTATGGCTTCTTTCCATGAGGACGGGATACACCCAGCCGCCCACATGGCATTAAAAAGAGACAGGAGTGTTTTCAGTGTTTCAGGGTGTAGGTATCTAACCATTTCATACATAATACGATCGCCACCTGGCGCCGAATTGTTGCAACATGTGAGAGATGCTTTAAGTTCGGCTAAGGTAAATGGTCGATTGTAAGCCTCACTCGAAGAGCCTTTGCGGTTAAGGGGCTGCCGCTCTTCGCGTTCTTTGAACTTCAGGAAAGTTTCTGTATAGTGCGATTCACTTGATACATATTCAAAGTGTTCACCTAGACAATCCGCCTGGTCTTCCAGGCTATCACCTTGGCTACTTACTAAGGGTAGGGGATGTGACTCCCGGCCTATTAGTTTATTTACCCTATTCCAGACTTTCGTTTCATCGGTGTACGAATTTATGCTGGAGATGTACTTTTCCCAACTCTCTCTTTTAGCACGTCTGCGCGTTCTCCTGCCCTGCGACTTTGCTTGCTTAAAATTTATCAGGTTTTCAGCTGTTGGGGAGTTGCGAAGCAATCCCCAGGCTTTGTTTTGCTTTTTACGTGCATTTTGGCATTCCTCGTTCCACCATGGCAGGCGACGCTTATTAGCCAGTCCATTAGATTGTTGTATGCACCTTTCAGCAGCGTCAATGATAAAACCTGTTATATACGCCACAGCATCGTCTATGTTAAAGGAGGCAATGTCATCCCGGCCTAAATATGTTATTTGTCGAAAAAGTTCCCAGTTAGCCGAGTCAAGCTTCCATCGGGGAACGTGTGGCGAGCATCTATCTTGTTCTGTTAAGCCTAGCATAATTGGGAAGTGGTCGCTCCCAAAGGGGTTCTTGAGAACGGACCACTCCAGGTATGGCATTAGTGTACTCGATGCTATACTTAGGTCAATGGATGAATATGTGTTATGTGTAACGCTGTAATACGTAGGCTCTTTCTTGTTAAGTAATGATGCGCCTGAAGAGAACAGAAAATTTTCAATTAGGCGACCTCTCCCATCGCAACGTGAGTCTCCCCACAAAGTGTTATGTGCGTTGAAATCTCCGACAACTATATATGGCTCCGGAAGTTCATTTATGTAGTTTTGGAATTCGGTTTTATGTAGTTGATAATTGGGAGGGATGTATATAGAGCTGACAGTGACCAGCTTGTCAAACAACACCCCTCGGACAGCAACTGCCTCTAGGGGCGTACGAAGCTTTAGTTCCCGGCAGGCAATACCTCTGTCGACTACAATAGCCACACCACCGGAAGACACGACTGTGTCATCGCGGTCTTTACGAAAAATGGCGTATTGCCGGAGAAAACTTGTTTGCGTGTGTTTGAGGTGTGTTTCTTGGACACACAGCACCTTTGGATTATACTTATGTAGGAGTTCTTTGATGTCATCGAGATTATGGAGGAGTCCTCGGACATTCCACTGTAATATTTGTGTATCCATGTTGAATGTGGTTTTTGTGCTGTGTGTTAAGAAAGAGGAATTACTTCACAGAGCCCTTTCCGGGCGCCGTGATGCGGTTTTTTTCTTGTTTGGAGCGATCGCGAGACTCTCGCGGCTCCTTAGGCGCTAGTGGCGCCGTCTGGCTGGTTGCTGTGTCCATAGCCTCTTGCGAGGCGCTGGACACGCGCTCTTGCGAGCGGTTTGTTTGACGAGAAGGCCTCGCCTCGAGGGACGAGGCCCTGGAGGCCACGAGCCTGGAGGTCGATGGCCCCGTGTTCTGAGATGGCGGAGCAGTGTTAGCTGCAGCCGCCGAGGGGGCGGATGGCGTCGCTGGCAGCTCACCGCGTGTGAGCCGGACAGCCGCCGGAAACCGTTGTGTCGCTGCCCCCTGACGCGCCACATCGGCAAAGGTGTTCTTGGGCAGGTATGATACCCGCCTACGTGCCTCCTTGAATGATATGTTGTCCTTTACTTTGATTGTTACTATTTCTTTTTCTCTTTTCCAGGTAGGGCACGACCGCGAGTATGCGGCGTGCTCCCCATCACAGTTCACACAGTGGAGAGAGTTTTCACATGATTCAGAGAGATGTTCATTCGCACTGCATTTTGCACAGGTCTGACGGCCTCGGCAGTTCTGTGAACTGTGGCCAAATCTTTGGCATTTAAAGCAACGGAGAGGGTTGGGGATGTACGGCCTTACTCTGAGTTTAATATAACCTGCCTCGATGGTTTCTGGCAGCACACTGGAACCGAATGTGAGTATTAGATGCTTCGTGTCAATTTCTTTACCATCACGCCTCATTCTGATTCGTTTTACATTGATAACGTTTTGTTCTTTCCATTCTTCCAGAAGTTCAGCTTCGGTCAGCTCCATGAGATCATCATCGGAAATCACACCGCGGATGGTGTTCATGGTGCGGTGTGGGGTAACTGAAACGGGTATGTCCCCGAGAGACACTAGGTTAGATAGTTTGTCATGTTGCTTTTTGTCGTGAAGTTCCAGAAGAAGGTCACCACTTGCTAGTCTGGTTGCCTTATAGCCTGGCCCAATTGTCTGAGTTAGACTTTTGGAAACGAGGAAAGGCGAGATCATTCTCGTTGTCTTTCCTGGTTTCTCACAGTGTATTACTTGATATCGGGGAAAGTTCTCAGTGTTGCGACCAAAAAATTTAAATACTTCTTCGGTGCGCCCTCGTTTCTGAGGGCGATCGGAGAGTTTGGGAAAGGAACTATCCATAAAAAATTTGCAGTTTTCGGCAGTAACGCCAGCCGCCCACCGTGGAGCCCAACAAGGGGACGCCACAGGTCTTATAAAAACAAGTCCTGCGCACGCCAGCCGTACGTCACCACTATAACCGAATATGAGATAACCTAGGTCGGCCACTCACACAGGGTTAACCCTCGCTGCCAAGAAGATCGGAAGTAATATAGAAGATAGTAGAAGACAGGAAAGATGAAAAGGCGAGAGAGAAAGACGAAGATTGGAGAGAGAGACAGGAAAAGGCAACTACCGATTTCCCCCGGGTGGGTCAGTCCGAGGGTGCCGTCTACGTGAAGCAGAGGCCAAAGGAGTGTGTTGCCTCCGCCGGGGGGCCGTAAAGGTCCAAGCACCCGGCATCGGCTCAACTCCCAGGATCCCCCTTTCCCCGGACACGGCTAAGCCGCGCACGGCTACACGCGGGAGGGTCCAACCCTCGTGTGCTCGGGTACGTGGTGGCGCAACTCACCAAACGCCTGCTTGCGCAGACGCCCCTGCGGGGAAGTGTGGTCTTTGTCACCACATTTTGCGCAGGTGAGTTGACCTCGGCAGCTTTGCGAGCCGTGGCCGTACTTCTGACACTTAAAACATCGACGAGGGTTTGGAATATAAGGTCTGACACGGATTTTGATATAGCCTGTCTCAAGGGTTTCTGGTAACACACTAGAGGCAAATGTAATGATCAGATGTTTTGTGGGAATTTCTTTGTTGTCTCGCCTGATTTTTATTCTTTTTACCTCAATGACGTTTTGGTCTTGCCAGCCTTCCAACAGTTCTGCTTCAGTTATTTCTAAGAGGTCGGAATCTGAAATCACGCCTCGGACTGTGTTGAGGGAACGATGTGGGGTCACTGTTATTGGGATGTCTGCAAAGGTTGTGAGATTTGCGAGCTTTTCATGTTGCAGCTTGTCACGAACCTCAAGGAGGAGGTCGCCGCTTGCCATCTTGCTAGCTTTATAGCCTGGTCCAATAGTGTCCGTTAGGGATTTCGAGACGAGGAAAGGTGAAATAACTCTTACTGGTTTTTCAGGTTTATCACTGTGGATTACGTGGTAGCGTGGGAAGGATTCTTTGCGTGTGGCGAAAAAGTTGAGGGAGACTTCGGTGCGTACGCGCTTTGCAGCGGTACGATCAGATAGTAGGGGAAATGATGCTCTATGCATGCTGGTTGTATTTGTTTCGGCAGCAATGGCAGCCACCCACCGTGGAGCCCAACAAGGGGACGCTACAAGTTTGACAGAGCATTGACTTGCACACGCCAGCCGTACATCGCTGCTATAACCCAATGCGCCATAGTCAAGGTTGGATATAGAGCACCAGGTTAACCCAAGCCGCCTTGGAGAAACAGAAAAAATTGGGAAGAAAGGAGATGACAGGACAGAAAGGTAAGTTGATAGGAAAGTAAAAGATTTAGGAGAGGGACAGGAAAAGGCGACCACCGATTTCCCCCGGGTGGGTCAGTCCGGGGGTGCCGTCTACGTGAAGCCGAGGCCAAAGGGGTGTGTTGCCTCCGTCGAGGGGCCTTAAAGGTCCAAACACCCGGCTTCGGCTCAACCCCCAGGATCCCCTTTTCCCCGGACACGGCTAAGCCACGTACGGTTAAACGCGGGAGGGTCCGACCCTCATGTGCTCGGGTCCGTGGTGTCGCAACACACCAAACGCCTGCTGACGCAGACGCCCCTGCGGGGGAGGGGCTTGTGGTGAAGACTCATTTTCTTTGGTTGTTCTAAGTAGTATTGGGAAATGATCGCTCCCGTAAGGATTTTTGATGACTTCCCATTTAAGTTCAGAAAATAGAGACGGGGAAGCTATGCTAAGGTCAATAGAAGAAAAGGTTCTGTTTGCGATACAGTAAAACGTAGGTTCCTTCTTATTCAGGAGACACGCGCCAGAGGAGAAAAGAAATTGTTCAACAAGACGACCTCGCGCATCGATACGAGAGTCGCCCCACAGACTACTGTGCGCATTGAGATCGCCAAGAACAAGATAAGGTTCTGGCAATTCGCCTATAAAGGACTGAAATTCATGTTTGTGTAAGTGGTAATGTGGGGGTATGTAAAGCGAGCAAATGGTTATGAGTTTGTTTAGAAGAACAAGTCGAACTGCCACTGCTTCAAGGGGCGTTTGTAGCTGCAAACGTTGACATGCTATGTTTTTGTGAATTACAATGGCAACGCCTCCTGATGATGCGAGAGCATCATTGCGATCTTTACGAAACGTAACATACTGTCGGAGAAAGTTCATATGTTTTGATTTTAAGTGCGTTTCCTGTACACACAGCACTTTCGGATTGTGTTGGTAAAGAAGTTCTTGGATATCGTCGAGGTTCCTAAGAAGGCCTCTTACGTTCCACTGCATAATTTTCGTGTCCATAATGAAGTTAAATTCGTGCTGTGTGTACGAAACGAAACGTGTTTTAGCCTACAGAGCCGTTTGCGGCCCTCTAATTTTGGTTTTGTCTTTTCTAGAGCGGTCCAAAGAATTTGGCCGCTCTTTAGGTGCTGGCTGCACCACCTTGCTTGGAGTAGTGTTCATAGCCTCTTGCGAAGCGCTGGGCACTCGCTCTAACGAGCGATGTGTACGTCGTGTAGACTTCGCCTCGAGGGACGAAGGCTGTGGCCTCACCAGCCCGGAGGCCGATGGGTCCTCCTTAGCCTCTGAGCTGCGATGGCTGCTCCCAGCGCTAGTGGAGGCCTCGGGTGTGACCGATTTCGAGAGGGGCAGGGCAGCCTTAGCTGCTCCCACCATGGGGGCGGGTGGCAGTCCCCTCAGTACGCTGCGCGTGCCTTGGGCGACCGCCGGGGTCCGTCGTGATGCTGCCCCCTGTTGCACCACTTCGGCAAAATAAGTTTTCATTGAAAATGAAGGTGAAAGACGCTGTCGTGCTTCCCTGAAACTGATGTTCTCTTTGATTTTGATAGTGATTATCTCTTTTTCTTTCTTCCACGCTGCGCAAGATCTGGAATATGCGGGGTGGTTGCCATCGCAGTTCGCGCAATGGGCCTCAGCAGTACATTCATCAGCAGAGTGATCTTTTGTAGCGCATTTCGCACAAGTTAGTTGTCTTCGGCAGCTTTGAGAGGCATGGCCAAACCTCTGACATTTGTAGCAGCGTCGTGGATTTGGAATGTAAGGTCTTACACGCAGTTTGAGGTAGCCTGTTTCTATTGCATCCGGGAGTGTGCTAGATCCAAATGTAAGTACTATGTGTTTGGTTGGTAATTCTTTGTTGTCGCGCCTGATTTTTATGCGTTGTACATTTATAACGTTTTCTTCTTTCCATCCATTCAGGAGTTCTTCGTCAGTCAAATCCATGAGGTCGTTGTCTGAAACCACACCCTTGACGGTGTTCATTGTTCGGTGTGCGCTGACAGATATGGTTTTATCGCCAATGATGATGATATTTGGTGTTTCGTGGCGCAAGGGCCAAAGGTGGCCAAAGAGCGCCAAGACAATGAAAGATATGTTTGCCATGATCAGTGAGCTCCGATGATAGGATGCGATGTGGCTGTAAAGGGGCCTAAGAACAAATCACTGTATAGAAGCGTAAAACATATATAGAATATAATTATGGCAGTGACGTGTGGAGTGTGTGGGTCGTGAATGTATGAAAAGTGGTCATGGTGTTAAAATTAAGGATATAAAAGTAGCACGATGCCTACCGAAGGCCTTTGTGGACAAAGACCATGAGGCATGTGCTTTATTTAATAAGATACTGCAGCACCGGCCTCTGCAGAGAGGCCGTGCTACACGTCACCTGGATAGATAACACGAAAATTATATATGCCCTTTAAAAACGCGAGAAGTGATTGATATTTAAAAAGAGGTTCATTGCCCAAAAACATAGAAGGATGTAATGGGAGATTTAGCCGTGATGGTAATGGAAAATGTTTTTTCCTCTGAGGCTCCAACTCAGGGCACTGTAAGAGGACATGAAGTACACTGAGTGGCTCGCCACATTCGTCACAGACAGGCGGATCGCCACCGGACAATAAGTATGCGTGTGTACTGTATGTGTGTCCTATCCTGAGTCTGCAAAGTGTAACCTGTGTGTAGCGTGTTTTCGATTCTGACGGCCAATGAGCGAGATGAGGCTTGATAGTATGTAGTTTGTTGTTCGTTTCTCTGTCCCACAGACGTTGCCAGTAGGCTCTGACCTTTTTCTTGATAAATGGCCTTAGGTCCATTACAGGGACGGCTATGGGCGAAGTGGCAGCGTCTGTATGAGCAGATGTGGCTAGCTTGTCGGCCAACTCATTCCCTTCGATCTCGCGGTGCCCTGGCACCCATCACAGCACAATTTGTTGCTTAGATGCATACGCGGTGCAAATTATGGAATAAAGAGCTATAATGACGGGGTTTCTGTGCCTACTGAGAGTTTTTAAACATTTCAACACGGATAAATAGTCAGTAAAGATGATTGCCTTGGGTATGTCTAACCGTTTGATGTGTTTAACCGCCGCCAGGATGGCGTAGGCCTCCGCTGTAAAGATGGTTGTGTTTGGGTGTAGAACTCCGGCAGCCCAAAAGGATGGACCGACTGCCGCGTAAGACACGCCAGTGTGCGACTTTGAGGCGTCAGTAAAATATTCCGGACAAGAGTATTTGTGCTGCAATTCGAGGAAGTGCATACGGATATGTGCGACCGGCGCATACTTTGTAACATCAACGAAGGACAGATCACAGTCAATCAGCTGCCACTGCCATGGCGGCAGCTGTACAGGAGAGGACATGACATCGTGTTCGTGGAGCGACACATCCATCTCTTCGGCAAGACTTCTTACTCGCAGTGCGTAGGGCTTTCTTACGCTAGGGCGGTTCTGAAAGGTTTGGGCACTGGACAGGTCATTTATAGTTGTGTAGGTAGGGTGTGTCTTGCTTGAGTTTACTTTCAGGAAATACATAAAGGACAAGTACGTTCTCTGCAGATGGAGTGACCATTCATTTGATTCTACATATAGGCTTTCTACGGGGCTTGTTCTGAATGCACCCGTAGAGAGGCGGATGCCCAGATGGTGGACAGGGTCCAACATCTTCAAGGAGCTCGGAGTGGCGGAGTGGTATATAATGGAACCGTAGTCTATACGTGATCGAATCAGGCTCTTATAGAGATTCAGTAGACATTTTGTGTCACTACCCCACGTAGTGCGAGACAACACTTTCAAGATGCTCATTGTCTTCATGCACTTGTTTCTTAGATACTTTAGATGTGGGATAAATGTTAACTTCGCGTCCAGAATTATGCCTAGAAATTTGTGGTAAGTTTTTACAGGTAGACCCTCACCTTGCATCTCGATGTTGGGATCAGGGTGCAGACCTCTCTTTCTGGAGAAGAGGACGCATGTGGACTTTTGTGGGTTAAGCCTAAATCCATTCTCGTCTGCCCACTTACATAGTTTGTTCAAACCAAGCTGAACCTGCCGCTCACAGATTGCAAGGTTACATGAGGTGAACCCTATCTGCACATCGTCGACATATACTGAATAAAATAGGTTGCGTGGGATGTACAGACGCAGAGAGCTCATTTTTATGATTAAGAGGGTGCAACTAAGCACACCGCCCTGTGGTACTCCAGTTTCCTGCACATATGGTCTTGATAGGGCATTACCCACACGAACACGGAATCTGCGGTTGGACAGATAACTTTCAATGATATTCAGCATATTGCCACGTATTCCAAAGTGTGCGAGGTCTCTCAGTATTCCGAACCGCCACGTGGTGTCGTATGCCTTTTCCATATCGAGGAAAACAGACAGGAAGAATTGCTTGTGGACAAAGGCTTCACGAATCTGAGCCTCTATGCGTATCAGATGGTCAGTGGTGGATCGGCCATCGCGAAACCCACACTGGTATGGGTCAAGCAGCTTGCTTGATTCTAGGAAATGTATTAGACGCCGGTTTATCATCTTCTCGAAGACTTTGCAGATGCAGCTTGTTAGAGCTATGGGCCGATAGCTGGATACGGACGATGGATCCTTGCCCTGCTTTAGGATAGGGATCACTATGGCCTCTTTCCAGGCAGAGGGGATCTCGCCGGAGGTCCAAATAGAGTTATACAGACAGAGAAGGGTTTTCTTCGTTTCAGAGGACAGGTTTTTTAACATTTCGTATAGTATGCGGTCAGAGCCTGGGGCAGATCGGTTGCAACAGGTGAGTGATGCATACAGCTCTGCTAGAGAGAAAGGTAAGTTATATGGCTCGTTCCCGGTGCTCTTTCGGTCTAGGTTTTGCTTTTCTATTGCTGCTTTGTATTTTGTAAATGCTGGAGAATAATGTGATGAACTGGACACATGTTCAAAATGAGCACCCAGATGATTTGCTTGGTCCTCCAGGCGGTCTCCCTGCGTGTGTATCAGGGGAGGCGGATGTGTTTGTCGTCCTCTTACTCTATTGACCCTGTTCCAAACCTTGGCCTCATCCGTGTACGAATTGATGCTTGATAAGAATTTTTTCCAGCTGTCTCTCCTGGCTTGTCTGCGCGTTCTCCTACCTTGGGACTTAATTTGCTTGAAATTGACAAGGTTTTCAGCAGTAGGAGAATCGCGAAGCTGCCTCCATGCTTTGTTCTGCTGCCTACGCGCATTCCGGCATTGTTCATTCCACCACGGAACACGAGGTTTACTAGAAAGTCCACTTGTTTGGGGAATACACTTAGATGCTGCATCAATTATGAAGTTGGTAAAACACTCGACGGCATCGTCAACTCCGAGCACAGACATCTCAGCCCACGAGATCGTACTGGTAAGTGTCTGGTATTTCTCCCAGTCTGCTGCATCGACCTTCCACCGGGGAGCATGTGGTAGAGATTCGTGTTGTCTTGTTGCTCTCAGCAGTAGTGGGAAATGGTCGCTCCCGTAAGGGTTTTTTATAACTTCCCATTCAAGTTCGGGTAATATGGATGGAGAAGCTATGCTGAGATCTATAGAAGAAAAAGTTTTGTTTGCAAGACAATAATATGTGGGTTCTTTTTTGTTTAGCAGACATGCACCGGATGAGAAAAGAAAGCCTTCAATTAGACGGCCTCGAGCATCGATGCGAGAGTCGCCCCACAGTCCGCTGTGTGCATTGAGATCCCCAAGAACAAGATAAGGTTCTGGCAATTCGTCTATTAGGGACTGGAATTCATGTTTGTGTAAGTGGTAATGTGGAGGTATGTAAAGCGAGCAAATGGTGACGAGTTTGTTTAAGAGAACAAGTCGAACTGCCACTGCTTCGAGGGGCGTTTGCAGCGGTAAACGTTGACACGCTATGCTTTTCTGAATTATAATGGCAACACCGCCTGAAGATGCAAGAGCATCATCGCGGTCTTTACGAAACGTAACATACTGTCGAAGAAAGTTTGCATGTTCCGATTTTAAGTGAGTTTCCTGTACACACAGCACTTTTGGATTGTGTTCGTGGAGAAGTTCTTGCACATCATCGAGGTTCCTAAGAATGCCTCGGACGTTCCACTGTATGATTTGTATATCCATACCGAAAGTAAAATTGGTGCTGTGTGTACAAAAAAGGAAGTGTTGCCTTAGATTACAGAACCTTTTCCAGGCCCTGTAACGCGGGATTTGTCCTTTCTGAAGCGGTCGAGGGAGCCTCGCCGCTCCTTAGGCGCTTGATGCGCCGTCGGGATGGGTGTAGTGTCCATTGCCTCATGTGAGGCGCTGGACACACGCTCTTGCGAGCGAGAAATTTCGCGAGAAGGTCTCACCGCGAAGGACGAGACCTTTGTGCCCACCAGCCCGGAGGTCGATGGGGCTGCCTTTGGGCCTGAGCTGCGCCGGCTGTTGCCAGCGCCAGAAGAGGCCAGAGAGGGTGAGGCAGCCTTGACTGCACCCACCGTGGGAGCTGCTGGCGGTCCTGCGGGTTCGCTACTCATATCGCAGGCTGTCGCCGCGGGCTCTTGTGCTACCGGCAACCCTAGAGTAACCGGGCCTGTTTGCTGGTTGGGTGGAGTAGGCTTAGATCCTTCCACCCCAGGGGCAGGAGCCACAAGCGACAGCTCGCTGCGCGCGGGCTGGGCAGGTGGCAGTGGCCGCTGCGACGCTGCCCCCCGACGCGCCGCATCAGCATAAGGTGTGCTGTGGAAAAGTGAGCACCTCTTACGGGCTTCCTTGAAAGAAATATTTTCTTTTACTTTTAGGGTGATTATGTCCTTTTCTTTTTTCCAGTTCGGGCAGGAACGTGAGTAGGATGCGTGGTCACCACTGCAGTTCACACAGTGAGGAGTGCCACTACAATTGTCAGAGGAGTGGCCCTGGACTCCACACCTTGCGCAAGTTATTTGACCACGACAGCTCTGCGAGCCATGGCCGAATCTTTGGCATTGAAAGCACCGTCTAGGGTTAGGGACATATGGTCGGACAGTTAACTTAATGTATCCTGTTTCGATTGTTTCAGGCAGAACGCTAGATCCAAATGTTAGCACAAGATGTTTGGTGGGGATTTCTTTGTTGTCCCGTTTGATGATGATACGTTTTACATTGGTGACGTTTTGATCTTTCCACCCTTCCAGGAGTTCTGCTTCCGATAATTCTAGGAGGTCTGCTTCTGATACGACTCCGCGTGAGCTATTCATTGATCGGTGTGGTGATACAGAAATTGGTATGTTGCCGAACGTCACAAGGTTGCCGAGTTTCTCGTACTGCTGTTTCTGAGGGACCTCAAGAAGAAGGTCTCCGCTAGCCATTTTGATCACTTTGTAACCTGACCCTAAAGCTTCGGTTAAAGATTTCGCAACAATGAATGATGAAATTGATCTGGCCGGTTTTTGAGAGTTCTCACTGTGTACAACATGGTATTTTGGATAGTTATCTTTTGGTCGGTTGAAAGATAGGCAAAGTTCATCGGTGCGTCCCCTCTTTAGAGGATGACGATCAAGTATGCGGGGAAAAGCTGGTGTTCCCATAACGGTGTGTTTTATTTCGGTGGCAATGGCGGCCACCCACCACGGAGCCCAACTAGGGGACGCTGCAGCACCTAACGCGTAAGGCTGCAGGCGCCAACCGTACATTGCCACTATAACCTAATATATTATACCCAAGGGAGGGCACATACACAAGGTTAACCCAAGCCGCCTGTGAAGATTTGGAAGTAACGGAAGAGAAGAGATGATAGGAGAGCAAAAGAAAGGAGATAGGAAAGCAAAAGGTTGGAGAGGGGGACAGGAAAAGGCGACCACCGATTTCCCCCGGGTGGGTAAGTCCGGGGGTGCCGTCTATGTGAAGCAGAGGCCAAAGAGGTGTGTTGCCTCAGCCGGGGGGCCTTAAAGGTCCGAACACCCGGCATCGGCTCAACCCCCAGGATCCCCCTTTCCCCAGACACGGCTAAGCCGCGCACGGCTACACGCGGGAGGGTCCAACCCCCATGTGCTCGGGTACGTGGTGTCGCAACTCACCAAACGCCTGCTCACGCAGACGCCCCTGCGGGGATGGTTTTATCGCCAAATGCCACCAGGTTTGTGAGTTTCTCGTACTGCATTTTGCTTTTTACTTCAATCAGAAGGTCACCACTAGCCATCTTGGTGGCTTTGTAGCCACTTCCAATGACCTCCGTGAGACATTTTGACACTAAGAAGGGTGAGATGTTTGTCGCTTTTTTTGTCAGTGTTTTCACAATGAATCACGTGGAAACGTGGGAAAGTTTCAGTGGTCTTTGCGAAGAAGTTCAAGGATTCATCGGTGCACCCTCTTTTAAAAAGAGGGCGATCAGGGAGTTTGGGGTATGAGGATGCCATACAGATTAAAATGATTTCGGCAGCGGTACCAGCCGCCCACCGTGGAGCCCAACAAGGGGACGCGACAGGGTTGTTATGAACAATACCTGCCAACGCCAGCTGTACACAACCACTATAACCAAATATGATATAACCAAGGTTGGCTATCTCACACAAGGTTAACCCTAGCTGCCTGGAAAATCAGAAGTTCAGAAGTGAGAAGGATGATGATTATTGTTGTTTATTGGCGCAAGGGCCAGGTGTGGCCAAAGAGCGCCAGGACGATGGTAATGGCTTGTTAGTGGTATATGAATAGTCAATTATATGAAGGTTAGATGTGGCATGGCTGTAAAGGGGCCTAAAAGCAGTCGCTGTAAAGTGCGTAAAATCTATACGTAATAAGATTATGGCAATGACTAATGTGTACTATAGACATGAACAATACATTTCGAAAGAATGATATGACTTCCAAAATATTGCAGATGGAAGAATCAGCCAGAAGCACAAGTGCCTAAACAGAGCCCTTGAGACACAAGGGCCTGGAGGCATGTGCTATAAAAAACAATCACAGCAACATCCTCTGGAGAGAGGATGCGCTACGAACTTGTTGGGCTAATAACATGTAGCACGACATCATTCAGGAATGCGAGGACTGCTTTGGTGTTAAAGAGCGGTTCTTTACCGAGAAACATAGCGGGATGTAGAGGGACATAATAGCGATATGCTAGAGGAAAGTGTTTCTTTCTTTCTCTTTCGGCTTCCCGACACTCCAGGAGGACGTGGAGGACGGTGAGCCTCTCGCCACATCTACCACAGGTTGGAGGGTCGTTACCACTCAATAGAAAATTGTGGGTGCCGTACGTGTGTCCTATTCTTAGACGACAGAATAGGATATCAGTTCGCTGGGTTTTTGTTACGGAAGGCCAGTAACCTAATTGTGGCTTAATCAAATGAAGCTTATTACTTGTTTCTGCATCCCACAAGCGTTGCCAGTGGCTTCGCAGTTTCTTTCGCAAGAAAGGTTTTAAATCTGTTGCAGGAACAGCAGCTGTAGGGTTGATAGCGGGTGATGTGACTGATGTGGCCATTTGGTCGGCAAGAACATTGCCCTCGATGCCTCTATGCCCTGGCACCCAGCATATAATGACATGCTGGTTAGTTGCGTATGCTCTACAAAGAACAGAATAGAGCTCAATGAGAACAGGGTTTTTCTGTTTACAGGGTGACTTCAAGGCTTTTACGACGCTTTGGGAGTCTGTAAATATAATAGTTTTTTGAAGTTTAGATTCCTTTATATGCTTTACAGCTGACAATATTGCGTAGGCCTCAGCCGTAAAGATGCTTGTTTCGGGGTGGAGTACGCCAGATTCCGAGAAGGACGGACCGACGGCTGCATAAGATACTCCGGCATGTGATTTAGAAGCGTCTGTGTAGAATTCTGTGCACGAGTACTTGGATTGTAATTCTAGGAAATGCATTCGGATTTCGACCTCTGAAGCGTGCTTTGTAACTTCTACAAATGATATATCACATGCTACTACCTGCCACTCCCAAGGTGGTAACAGCTTGGCTGAGGGCATTAGGCGATGTTCGAAGAGTGGGATATCCATTTCTTCACTAAGCTCCCTGACACGCAGTGAGAAAGGTTGTCTTACAGAGGGACGATTACGAAAAAGTGTAGCGCACGTCATATCGTTAACGGTATTAAAACACGGATGCTGATGATTATAGTGGACTTTAAGGAAATATGTGAGGCTGGTGTATGTTCTCTGCAGATGGAGTGACCACTCATTTGATTCGACGTATAAACTTTCAATGCGGCTTGTTCTGAAAGCGCCAGTGGCCAGGCGGATACCTAGATGGTGGACGGGGTCCAGCATCTTCAGCGCACTAGGGGCAGCAGAGTGATATACCACGCTACCATAATCCAGTCGTGATGGAATTAGACTCTTGTAGAGATTCATTAAACACTTCCTGTCGCTACCCCAGGATGCGTGAGATAAAATTTTCAGTAAGTTCATTGTTTTTAGACATTTCATCTTGAGATATTTTATATGCGGAATGAAAGTAAGTTTAGAATCAAGTATGATGCCTAGGAACTTGTGCTCTTTGTTCACAGGTATTTGTTGTCCATACATTTTGATTGTGGGATCTGGAACAAGCCCTTTCTTCCTGGTGAAAAGAACACAAGAGCTTTTGTGGGGGTTCACTTTGAATCCGTTTTCGTCTGCCCACTTGGACACCTTGTTCAAGCCCTGCTGTACCTGTCTCTCGCACACTGCGAGGTTACATGACTTGAAGCCTATTTGTATGTCGTCTACGTAGACGGAATAAAAAACAGCCGGTGGTAATGAGGCTCGGAGTGTGTTCATCTTAACGATGAAGAGTGTGCAGCTGAGCACTCCTCCTTGGGGTACACCAGTTTCTTGTATAAATGGACGTGACAGCGCATTGCCGATTCTGACACGGAAGGTACGCTTAGACAAATAGCTTTCTATTATGCTTAGCATATTGCCATGGATGCCCATTCGCGACAAGTCTCTCAGGATTCCGTAACGCCATGTTGTGTCGTACGCCTTCTCCATATCGAGGAATACCGATAAGAAAAACTGTTTATGTACAAATGCGTCTCAGATATTTCCTTCAATGCGCACAAGGTGATCAGTTGTGGATCGCCCTTCTCTAAAGCCACACTGATAGGGATCAAGCATTTTGTTCAGTTCAAGTAAATGTATGAGTCGTCGATTAACCATTTTTTTCAAATAGCTTACATACACAACTTGTGAGAGCTATGGGACGGTAACTTGCCGCCGAGGTAGGGTCTTTACCTTGCTTCAATACAGGGACCACAATCGCTTCTTTCCATGCGGACGGAAGATATCCGGCAGCCCAAATAGTGTTGAAAAGTGCGAGTAGTGTCAGTTGTGTATCAGGGTGTACGTTCTTAATCATGTCATACATGACTCTGTCGGGTCCCGGTGCAGAGCTCTTACATGCGATCAAGGCAGCTCTCAACTCGGCAATACTGAAAGGAAGGTTATATGGTTCGTTCTGTCGACATTTGCGTACGAATGGCTTACATTCTTCTCTCTGTTTATATTTAATAAAGGGGTGTGAGTAATGGATTGAGCTTGAAACACGCTCAAAGTGCTCCCCAAGACAGTCTGCCTGGTCCTGCAAGGTATTGCCTTGGTCATTCACCAGAGGCAACGGATGGATTTGTTGCCCCTTTAGCTTCCTTACGCCGTTCCACACTTTTGCCTCCTGTGTGTATGAATTTATACCCGATAGAAACCTCACCCAGCTTTCTCTCTTTGCCTGACGTCGTGTCCGCCTTCCCTGCGATTTAATGAGTTTAAATTGAATAAGATTTTCTGCATTTGGCGATCTACGCAATATGCCCCATGCCTTATTGTGTCTCTTTCGCGCCTCTCTGCAGTCTTTGTTCCACCAGGGAACACGTCTTTTAAGTGAACCACCGTTAGTTTGTGGGATACACTTTTCAGCAGCATTAATAATAAAAGCGGTAAAATATGCAACGGCATCGTCGATACTATAATTGTTTATAAAATCTCGTGGTAAAAAAGTTGATTCTTTAAAATGCTCCCAGTCAGCCGATGCTAATTTCCATCGAGGAATATTGGGAGGGTTATCGTGCTGCGTTATTAAGTTTAAAATTACAGGGAAGTGGTCACTTCCAAAAGGATTGTTAATGACATTCCATTCAAGGTCAGGCATAAGAGAAGCAGATCCAATTGCTAGATCTATTGATGAGTACGAATCGTGTTGGGCGTTATAGTAGGTCGGCTTATTCTTATTAAAAAGGCAGGAACCAGAGGTCAGAAGGAAATTTTCAATGAGTCGACCTCTCGCGTCGCATCGCGAGTCTCCCCACAACGTGTTGTGAGCATTAAAATCTCCCACGAGAATGTAAGGTTCGGGAAGCTGGTCAATGAGGTTATGAAATTCAGTTTTTCCGAGAATATAATTTGTGGGTATGTATATAGAGCATATGTTTATCTAGGTCAATTACTCACAGGGGACCCTGATCATGAGAAAGAAATTTACAGAAGAATAAAACTAGGTTGGAGTGCATACGGCAGGCATTGCCAAATCCTGACTGGGAGCTTACCACTGTCGTTGAAAAGAAAAGTGTACAATCATTGTATTCTACCGGTGCTAACATACGGGGCAGAAACTTGGAGGTTAACAAAGAAGCTCGAGAACAAGTTAAGGACCGCACAAAGAGCAATGGAACGAAAAATCTTAGGAGTAACGTTAAGAGACAGGAAGAGAGCGGTGTGGATCAGAGAACAAACGGGGGTAGACGATATTCTAGTTGACATCAAGCGGACGAAATGGAGCTGGGCAGGCCATGTAATGCGTAGGATGGATAACCGGTGGACCATTAGGGTTACAGAATGGATACCAAGAGAAGGGAAGCGCAGTCGAGGACGGCAGAAAGTCAGGTGAGATGATGAGGTTAGGAAATTCGCAGGCGCAAGTTGGAATACGCTAGCGCAAGACAGGGGTAATTGGAGATCGCAGGGAGAGGCCTTCGTCCTGCAGTGGACATAAATATAGGCTGATGATGAAATATAGAACATACTGTGACCAATTTATTGAAAAGAATTGCCTGAATTGACACTGCCTCAAGGGCCGTCTGAAGGGGTACATGTTGACAAGCTACGGACTTGTCTACAACTATTGCTACACCACCGGACGACGCAAGAGCGTTGTCTCGGTCTTTCCTGAAAATGGCGTATTGCCGGAGAAAGTTGGATTGTGTAGATTTAAGGTGTGTCTCTTGAACACACAGCACCTTAGGATTAAACCTGTGTAGGATTTCTTTAACGTCATCGAGGTTGTGTAGGAGTCCTCTGACGTTCCAATGTATTATTTGTGTATTCATGTTGAAAGTGTTTTTTTTGTGCTGTGCGTTTAAGAGACTAACTTAACTTACAGAGCCCTTGTCGGGCCCTGTGATGCGGGCTTTCTCTTTTTTGGAGCGATCGCGAGATTCTCGCGGCTCCTTAGGCGCAATTGGCGCCGTCTGGCTGGTTGTTGTGTCCATAGCCTCTTGCGAGGCGCTGGACACGCGCTCTTGCGAGCGGTTGGTTTGACGAGAAGGCCTCGCCTCGAGGGACGAGGCCCTGGAGGCCACCAGCGCGGAGGTCGATGGCCCCTTCTTGTGAGTTGGCGGAGCAGCGCTAGCTGCAGCCGCCGAGGGGGCGGACGGCGTCACTGCCGACTCACTGTGTGTGGGCCGGACAGCCGCCGGAAGCCAAATCTTTGACACTTAAAGCAACGGAGAGGGTTCGGAATGTAGGGCCTGACTTTGATCTTGATGTATCCTGTCTCTATGGTCTCGGGCAAAACACTTGTACCGAATGTGAGAATAATGTGTTTCGTTTGGATCTCTTTGCCATCTCGCCTCATCTTAATTCGTTTTACATTGATCACATTTTCATCTTTCCAGCCTTCTAGAAGTTCAGCTTCAATTAGGTCCATTAGATCGTCATCTGAGACGACACCACGAGTGGTATTCATCGTGCGGTGCGGGGTCACTGTTATTGGTATTTCGCCAAAAGACACTAGGGTATGTAACTTGTCATGTTGTTTTTTGTCGCGGAGTTCCAGCAGGAGATCTCCACTTGCCAACTTTGTAGCCTTGTAGCCTGGTCCTATAGTCTCTGTCAGAGTCTTTGCAACGATAAAAGGTGAGATCACTCTCACGGTCTTTTCAGCTTTCTCACTGTGAACCGCGTGGTAGCGCGGAAAGTTCTCAACTTGTCGGCCAAAAAATTTAAAAACTTCTTCGGTGCGCCCCCTCTTTTGGGGGCGATCAGATAGCGCGGGAAAAGAACTAGCCACGCAAATATTGATGTTTCGGCAGAAACGCCAGCCACCCACCATGGAGTCCTACTAGGGGACGCTGCAGTGCCTGTAAACATAGGCCCTGCAGACGCCAGCTGTACGTCACCACTATAACCAAATATGAAATAACCTAGGCAGGCTACTCACACAGGGTTAACCCTCGCTGCCAAGAAGATCGGAAGGAATATAGAAGAGAGGAGAAGACAGGAAAGATTAAAAGTAAGAGAGAAAGACGAAGGTTGGAGAGGAGGATAGGAAAAGGCAACTACCGATTTCTCCCGGATGGGTCAGTCCGGGAGTGCCGTCTATGTGAAGCAGAGGCCGAAGGGGTGTGTTGCCTCCGCCGAGGGGCCATAAAGGTCCAAACACCCGGCATCGGCTCAACCCCCAGGATCCCCCTTTCCCCAGACACGGCTAAGCCACGTACGGTTAAACGCGGGAGGGGCCAACCCTCATGTGCTCGGGTCCGTGGTGGCGCAGCTCACCAAACGCCTGCTGACGCAGACGCCCCTGCGGGAAGAAGTGAGGAGACAGGAAAGATTGAAAGTGAGAGAAAAAGACGAAGATTGAAGAGGAGGACAGGAAAAGGCAACTACCGATTTCCCCCGGGTGGGTCAGTCCGGGGGTGCCGTCTACATGAAGCCGAGGCCAAAGAGGTGTGTTGCCTCTGCCGAGGGGCCTTAAAGGTCCAAACACCGGGCTTCGGCTCAACCCCCAGGATCCCCCTTTCCCCGGACACGGCTAAGCCACGCACGGTTAATCGCGGGAGGGTCCGACCCTCATGTGCTCGGGTCCGTGGTGATGATGATGATGATGATGATGATGATATATGGATTTTATTGGCGCAAGGGCCAGGGATGGCCAAAGAGCGCCAAGAAAGATAGTATGAAGTAGTCTATGAAGTGGTAAATGGCAGATGGTGATTGCACATGGGCTGTATAGAGGCCTAAAACATACGCTGTAAATGGCGTAAAATATATAGACACTAAAATAATGAGAATGACAAGTGATATGGGCTATGATCATAAAACATGTTCTATGTCTGAATAATACAATTAAATGTGGCTACCCAATGGCACAGCTGCCTCACCAGAGCCCTTGAGCGCAAGGGCCCAGAGGCCTGTGCCTTACAGTACTACTATCGCAGCTGCACCCTCTATAGAGAGGGCGTGCTACAAATCTCTTGGGCTAATAACGTGCAACAAAACATCGTTTAAAAAATTAAGCACCGCTTTAGGCCCGAAGAATGGTTCAGCGCCAAGGAACAGTGCGGGATGGAGGGGGATACACTGCTGGTAAGCTTGAGGAAAATGCTTTTTTCGTTCAGGTTCTGCTTCCTGACACTCCACCAAGACGTGGAGGACAGTCAGCCTCTCGCCACATCTACCACAGCTGGGAGGTTCAGCACCAGTTAAAAGATAAGAATGGGTACCATAGGTGTGCCCTATTCTCAGTCGGCAAAAGAGCACATCACATCGTCGCGACTTTGATAGTGGTGACCAATTTCCTAACTGGGGTTTGATTGCGTGCAGCTTGTTCAAGCATTCGGCATCTCACAAGTGTTGCCAATAGGTCCTGAGCTTTTTACAAAGGAACGGCTTCAGGTCTGTGGCTGGGACTCCTATGGGCAGATTGCTAACTTTCGTTACCATGGCTTTTGCCATTTCATCTACTAGCACATTTCCCTCGATGCCTCTGTGCCCAGGCACCCAGCATAATACAACATGTTGGTTAGACATATAGGTTGTGCATAGCAGCGCGTAAAGGTCATTTATTATAGGATTTTTGCATTTCTGTAGTGATTTTAAAGCTTTCACTACACTTAGGGAGTCTGTGAATATAATCGCTTTTGGAAGGCGTGCTTTTCTAATATGTTTCACAGCCGCCATCACTGCATAGGCTTCTGCAGTGAAGATGCTGGTTTCGCGGTGCAGGACGTCGGATTCTGAAAATGATGGACCAGCAGCTGCATATGAGACGCCGGAGTGTGTCTTCGATGCGTCTGTGTAGAATTGTGGGCAAGAGTACTTGCTCTGGAGCTCAAGGAAGTGCATACGAATGTGTACTTCTGAAGCGTGTTTAGTGATCTCTTCAAATGACAAGTCGCAGACTATCTCCTGCCACAGCCATGGCGAAAGCGGCGTTGCTGGAGCCATTATTTCATGTGTAGGGAGCGGAATACCCATGTCCTCGCTCAATTTCCTTACACGCAGTGAAAAGGGCTGTCTCACCGAAGGTCGGTTCCGAAAAAGAGTACTAGATGCTGTATCGTTTATCGTAGAATAGCATGGATGTTCACAGTTCGAGATTACTTTCAGAAAGTATAAAAAACTAGAGTATGTCCTCTGCAGATCAAGAGACCACACATTTGATTCTACATAGAGACTCTGTATGGGACTTGTTCTGAAGGCACCGGTCGCGAGGCGGATACCTAAATGGTGCACAGGATCTAGCATCTTCAGGGCGCTGGGTGAAGCAGATTGGTAGACTACAGCACCGTAGTCTAAACGCGAGCATATAAGGCTTTTGTGCAGAGTCATGAGGCACTTCCTGTCACTACCCCACGTTGTGTGCGACAGGATTTTAAGGATATTTAGTGTTCTTAGGCATTTACTTTTAATGTACTTTATGTGAGAAATGAAGGTGAGCTTTGAGTCTAGTATGATACCTAAGAATTTGTGTTCTGCATTCATAGGAACGCGTTCTCCATGGAGTTCAATAATTGGCTCTGGGACCAAGCATCTTTTCCTTGTAAACAGGACACAGGAGCTCTTTTGGGGATTGAACTTAAATCCATTCTCATTAGCCCACTTAGACAGTTTGTTCAGGCCTAGCTGAACTTGTCGCTCACAGATGGACAGGTTACATGACTTGAATCCTATCTGGACGTCATCAACATATGCACAATAAAATAGACTTCGCGGTATACAGGAGCGCAATGAATTCATTTTAACAATAAAAAAGGTGCAACTAAGGACGCCACCCTGAGGCACTCCAGTTTCCTGCACAAATTGCCTAGACAAAGTGTTTCCAATTCTAACACGGAATGTCCGGTTAGAAAGGTAGCTTTCAATTAAGCTAAACATGTTTCCACGGATTCCCATTTCGGAAAGGTCTCTCAATATTCCGTAACGCCAGGTAGTGTCGTATGCTTTTTCCATGTCGAGGAATACCGATAGAAAGAATTGTTTATGAATGAAGGCATCACGAATAATGCCCTCAATGCGTACGAGATGGTCAGTCGTCGACCGGCCTTCCCTAAAGCCACACTGGCACGCATCAAGTAGTTTGTTCGATTCCAGAAAATGCAGAAGACGGCGATTAACCATTTTTTCGAAGAGCTTACAAAGGCAACTCGTAAGCGCTATTGGACGGTAGCTTGTTACAGAGGAGGGATCTTTACCCTGCTTTAGAACTGGAACAACAATAGCTTCTTTCCATGCAGCTGGAAGGTACCCGGCAGTAAAAATTTTATTAAAAAGTACTAGAAGCGTCCTTAATGTGTCTGTGTGGAGGTTTTTAATCATGTCATACATGATTCTGTCAGTCCCCGGGGCAGAGCTTTTACACACGTTCAAAGAAGCTCTTAACTCAGCGATAGTAAAAGGAAGGTTATAAGCGTTGTTCTGTGTGCACTTACGGTCGAGTGGCTTGCGTTCAGCTATCTGTTTGTGTTTAAGAAATGATTCGGAGTACTGGGTCGGGCTAGACACACGCTCAAAGTGTTCACCGAGAGCGTTCGCCTGGTCCTCCAAGCCGTTCCCTTGTTCATTGACAAGCGGTAATGGATGAGTTACCTGCCCCTTTAGCCTTCTAAGGCCATTCCATACTTTAGACTCTTGTGTGTAAGATGTTATGCCAGACAGGAACCTCTGCCCGCTAGCCCTCCTTGCCTGTCGCCGCGTCCGTCTGCCCTGTGATTTTACTAGTTTAAATTCTATGAGATTTTCCGCAGTCGGGAAGCGACGCAGTACACCCCATGCTTTGTTCTGTTTCTTTCGTGCCAGTCTGCACGCCTCATTCCACCAGGGGACCCGTCTTTTACATGAGAGACCTTTTGTTTGTGGAATGAATTTTTCGGCTGCGTCAATTATAAAAGCAGTAAAATACGCTACAGCGTCTTCAATACCAAAATTGTTCATAAAATCTTGTGATAAGCATGTTGACTCTTTGAAACTTTTCCAATCAGCCGACGGTATTTTCCAACGGGGGGCGTGGGGTGGACTGTCATGTTCCTGAAGCAAGTTAAGCATTACAGGAAAGTGGTCGCTCCCAAATGGGTTCTTGACAACATTCCAGTCTATGTAAGGAAGGAGGCTCGCAGTGCCGATCGCTAAATCTATAGACGAATATGAATTGTTATGAATATTGTAATAGGTGGGCTCTTTTTTATTAAAGAGGCACACACCAGATGTTACCAAAAAGTTTTCTATAAGTCGACCCCTGGCATCACACCGGGAGTCTCCCCATAAAGTGCTGTGAGCGTTAAAATCACCAGTTATAATATAGGGCTCCGGGAGCTGGTCAATCAGCCTGTAGAAATCGGTTTTGCTAAGTTGGTAAGAGGCGGTATGTAAATGCAACAGATTGTTATTAATTTGTTAAAGAGAATTGCTCGCACAGACACCGCCTCAAGGGGCGTCTGAAGAGAAAGGTTCTGGCAAGGAACAGACTTATCTACAATTACTGCTACTCCACCAGACGGGGTAACAGCGTCGTCACGGTCCCTCCGGAAGATAGCATATTGCCTGAGGAAGTTTCTTTGTTGGGGTTTCAAATGCGTTTCCTGAACACACAGCACTTTTGGCTTATATTTATGGAGGAGTTCTGTGATATCGTCGAGATTGTGGAGAAGTCCTCTCACATTCCATTGTAGGATTTGTGTATCCATTTGTATAGTGTTTTATGCTGTGTGTTCAAGAATGCAGTGTTAGCTCACGGGCCTTTTCCAGGCGCCGTGACACGAGATTTTTCTTTTTTGGAGCGGTCGATTGAATCGCGCCGCTCCTTAGGCGCTGGTTGCACCCTGACACTCGGTGTTGTGTCCATGTCCTCTTGCGAGGCGCTGGACACGCGCTCTTGCGAGCGGTTAGTTTGACGTGAAGGCCTCGTCTCGAGGGACGAGACCTTGGAGGCCACCAGCCCGGAGGTTGATGGCCCCTTGTTCTGAGATGGCGGAGCAGCGCTAGCTGCAGCCGCCGAGGGGGCGGATGGCGTCACCGCCGGCTCACTACGCGTGTGCCAGACAGCCGCCGGGGGCCGTTGTGGCGCTGCCCCCTGACGCGCCACTTCGGCAAAGCTGGTTTTCGGCAGGTACGATACCCGCCTGCGTGCCTCCTTGAAAGTTACGTTTTCCTTTACCTTAATTGTCACTATTTCTTTTTCTTTTTTTCCAGGATGGGCACGACCGCGAGTATGCAGCGTGCTCCCCATCACAGTTAACACAATGTAGAGAACTTTCACAAGACTCAGAGGAGTGTTCATGACCACTGCATTTCGCACAAGTTTGGCGGCCTCGGCAGTTCTGGGAACTATGGCCGAACCGCTGGCATTTGAAACATCGAAGAGGATTTGGCACGTATGGCCTAACACGAAGCTTGATGTACCCGGCCTCGATGGACTCGGGCAGGACACTTGAGTTGAAAGTAAGTATTAGGTGTTTGGTCAGGAGTTCTTTGCCATCTCGCCTCATTTTAATCCGTTTAACATTGATGACATTCTGATCACTGAAACCCTCAAGGAGTTCAGCCTCACTCAGCTGCAACAGGTCATCATCTGAGACAACGCCACGGGTGGTATTCATAGTACGGTGTGGGGTTACTGTTAATTGGGCATCTCCAAATGACACTAGATTGGGCAGTTTCTCGTATTGTTTGATATCACGGAGTTCCAAGAGGAGATCCCCGCTTGCCATCCTGGATGCTTTGTAGCCTGTTCCAAAAATATCAGTCAAAGACTTTGAGACAAGGAAAGGTGAAATTGTACGTACTGATGTGTCTGACTTTTCAGAGTGGATTACATGAAATCGGGGGAAATTTTGTGTTTGGCGTCCAAAAAACTGGAACACATCTTTGGTGCGCCCTCTTTTCAGACGGCGATCAGGGAGTGGGGGGAAAGAACTTGCCATACGTATAGGTGAATGTTCGGCAGCGGCGCCAGCCACCCACCATGGAGCCCAACGAGGGGACGCTGCAATACCTGGGAAAGATTGGTCCTGCAAACGCCAGCTGTACGCCACTACTATAACCAAATATGGAATATCCAAGGTTGGCTACCCACACACGGTTAACCCTAGCTGCCTGGGAAAACAGAAGTAAAAGGAAGTGAAAAGAAGACAGGATAGATTGAAAGTGAGAGAGAAAGACGAAGATTAAAGAGGACAGGAAAAGGCAACTGCCGATTTCCCCTGGGTGGGTCAGCCCAGGGGTGCCGTCTATGTGAAGCAGAGGCCGAAGAGGTGTGTTGCCTCCGCCGGGGGGCCTTAAAGGTCCGAACACCCGGCATCAGCTCAACCTTCAGGATCCCCCTTTCCCCAGACACGGCTAAGCCACGCACGGCTACACGCGGGAGGGTCCAACCCTCATGTGCTCGGGTACGTGGTGGCGCAACTCACCAAACGCCTGCTGACGCAGACGCCCCTGCGGGAAATCGCAGCGTGATCAATAACTTCAACAACGCTGGAAGCAGCGTACCTCATCCATCCGTGCTTTCTTGTAGTTCTAAGTCGGACATCATCGCGAGCACGGACGTTTTCAAGAACCAGAATCTGAAAAGGAACTCGTTGTCCAAGTACACTTCCATGGGGTTCACCTTGTCCCGAAGGCACCTCACACTTGGGGAATATGTGTACACATCCCCGAAGACAAAGTCACAGGCACGGCCTAAAAATTGAGCAAAGTCTTCCAGGCTGCTGTCCGCCGCCGACCTATTCGAAGCGGCCATCTTCGTGCTGGAGTCGTTCCTGCAGCTCTACTACGTAGCCGTACGTCATTTTGGTCCCCAGGCGGCACGTCAGCTCGGACCAACGTTGGATACGTATTGGCACTTCCTGGCCGAGTGATGGCCTAAGGATAACAGCGTGGTTCCAATATGGGCTGGGCCATTCTAATTCCTGGCCGAATGATGGCCTAAGATTAACAGTGTGGCGCGAATATAGGCTGTACCATTCTGATAGAGATCCAACGCTGGCCCGCATTACACATTCAGTAAACAATATTAGCTCGTCCATTCAACAAGGCGGGAATTATTGGACCAACTTTCATGTGGACTTGCCAACATGGGTTACTAAGTTGGCTTTCTCTGGGCTACATTGGTCCGTAATAAGCCAATTTGCGCCTCATCAATTTTTAATACTTTCTGGTACGACTTGCTAAGGTTAAATAGCATGTTTGAAAGACTAATGCACTGATCACAGGCACACTGCGCAGGAACCAGAAATACGTGTGCAAGCTGTGACCCCTTCAACAGAGCTGATACCACGTTGGTTAATTAATTAGTTCGCTTGACGATACTACTTTCGTTGAGATTTAATAACAGCTTCGCTGATATGCTTATCTGTCACGGGGAACGGGCTGATCGACTTGCTGTGACAGACCGCGGGTTGTTCACAGCAGGGCACGGGTATATACTGGCGCCTGCCGCTTAAGTGTGCTCCACACATGATAATTAAGCAATAGTTTGTGAATGACCTTATGGTAAAAATTAATTACAAGGAACGTATGCTTGCATTACGGTCAGAGGATTACGTAGTACAGTAATCGCAAGTGTCTGCATGTAAGGGCGGTTGCCGAGTGCTTGAAGCGTGTACATAAGCACTCATAATTTGTTTCGCGTCGCTTTGGGCAGAAGCAAACAAAACAGTGAGACCTTTCAATGTTCGCTAGAATGATATATGCTTCGAAGTTTTCGCACGACAGCCGATGACCTGACGTGCAGGAATAGCAAAGTCCTTTTCTTGGCGCCGTCGGCAGAAAAGGCACTCGACTCGACCATTGGTGTCGACGGCATGTCGATGTGATGTCCTTCTTATCTAATAGAACCTTAAAGAGACGTTTAAGCGTGACTGATTCTGTAAACCCAAGTAAACCGATGAAAAAAGATATATATATATCAGTGGCGTAGCCAGAAATCTTGTTCGGGGGGGGGGGGGGGGGGCTGAGGTTGCAGCGCGGCCTCCTCCTTATAGAATTTGTCGAGGGATCAAATACATGAATAATAACTGTATTGCCAATGCCATTGTATATTAGATGCTGCAAACGAATTATTGAACGCTACGCACTGTCAAGTAAAATATGTATTTTTTTCAGAAAAGAATACATTCGTATGTCCTAAAAATTCCGGCAGAAATAACTGATATCAATGCGGCTGCGTTTTTTTTTGTCTATTTAATAAGGAAAGAAAACATCACACGGACATTAGAACTATTTGAGTTCGAAACCAGCAAATCAGTGTATAAAGCTGATATGAAGAACGTAAAGGCCATCTAATGAATAAGTTGAGGACAAATATTTTGATGAATCTTCGTCATTCAAGAACCTTATTTACATTTTTGCACATATGCAACGGCCAGGAAAAAACCTCAATGACGCTGTCCCTCGTTGCAATAGATTGCGCAGGAGCAGCTGTTACCGGTCGTGTATTGTAATTACACCGAGATGATACTCGCAATAGTAAGTACAAATAAAAAGTAGGAGAGAGAGAGAGAAGTCATAAGGGAAAGGCAGGGAGGTTAACCATGCTGAGCCCGGTAGGCTACCCTGCACGGGGGAAGGGGGAGAAGGGATTCAAAGATAAGGAAGAGAGAATTTCACAGTTCACACGTTGCACATTTACAGTTAAACGTTCATCGCTGAGTTTCGTCACAGGCGGTCATACAGGCTTGTGCACTTCAAAAAACACAGCAGCGTCTTTGTAGCCCTGCACATAGCAGAAGCACGAGGCCACGAGCCCAAGATCTTTTCCTCCGTAAAAGGCCTGTCGTCTTAGGGCCCCAAAGCCGTCCGAAGGGCAATCCTCTCATCTTCGTATCTGTGGAAGTCACATAAAAGTAGGAGTTCTGCAAAATATACATTAGAAATGCGAAGATAGAATGGAATATACAAATGCGAAGATAGAACTCGCTAAGGGCAAAAAAGAGTCGCTATAGAACAAAGTTAACTGCTTGTATACACAACACCTCGCAACAAGATTTAAATGTTCGTCTAAGTCTCCAATAAATCTACGTATTTAAGCAAACGTCGCTGTATATTATGCGTCAAACAAGACAAATAAACACGTTGCGGAGTCAGACATAGTAAACTTTGCGCACAGAAAGACAGATGATCTAGGCAAGAACAAAACCATGATCGCGCAGACATCGTGATATGTACTCGGGCCATGCAGCGGTCACGACAGCACCATACAGGTAGAATAATAGATGAATAATGCAGAAATCAGTACGAAAATGTGTAATTTAACTGCCTGCACAGCGGCAACAATTATTCTGCACCCAAAATTAAAGGAGGGTTTTGCTTCGTTTCAAAAAAGAAACAAAAGCAGGTAGCTAAAAAGGAAATAAAAGGACAAACAAAAGCCACAGATTATGCGGCAAGTTGAACTACCCAATATCCGAGTGTGTTTTTGGCGAACGCATCGTGGGCCGGGCTTTCAATGAGCAAGGTCGGTCAAAATTGGTTATTGATGTCCTCGTAATTTTCGTATTCGCATGATCGATAATTTTGATCATGATGCTAACTGCTAGAATAAACGGCTAAAATTTCTGCAGTTTTAAAAGCTAACGAATTGCGAGCTTATGGACCTGAAGGAATAGGGCTTTTTACTTGCATTGATTTTTGCGGCTTCGCTATCTAAAGGACAAACTTCTCTCGGCGGGGAAGTTGAGTGAAGCGGTCAATGACTTCGGACACGTTGATGCCGACGTCTCTGTGGGTGTATAGAAGCACCAGTCTAACCATGCGTTCCACAGACATAGTAGAGCGCAAGTAGTTTTTTTAATAAACTCTTGTTAAAAAATATTCTCTCTGCGCTGGCAGTGGTCACTGGAAGGGTGACTAGAATCTGGAACAGTTTGTACACATTTACATAGAACCTGCAGTCGCAATGAGTGATGGGCATCTATTCCGGTGCTAAAACCTAAAACACTCATTCGATGTCGTTGGCATCCTTGCTTAGGTACTTGCACAAACATTAGGCTGTTCGATTCCGGCGATGTCCGTCGTTTCGTCAGCAAATACGGAGAAACAGCCTGCTTTTGCAACTAGGCTTTCTTTGACAATTTCGTCTCAAATTTCTATAATTTGGTTTTGTACATCTGGGCTTAAATACGAGGCATTACTGGGGCAACTTTCCAAATGGTTCTTCAGATATGTATCTCCCCAATCAGCTCGCATGCGAAGAAGCGCTCTGAAAATACCTGTATTTTCCGGGGGGGCCTATGCTTGAATCCATAGGGCCACTGTCCCTGTGGCCAACGAGAGCCAGACCTTGTAGCCCGCAAAAAGAATTTCCTCAATAATAGGCCATTTCCTTTCTCCTGTTTTCTCAAATTTTACTTTGCCTGCCCTGGTCCAGCTGATCAATCACATTGGGCACGCGTCCTGAAAATGTTTGGAGAAAATTATCAACTGCTAGCTCACAGTCACGGTAATATTTTAGTATTTTCGTGTGTGTGGAAGATTGCGAGCGCGTGCTTTCATTTCTGGAACGGCTTGGACACGAGGGCTCCAGTGCACGCATGTTGGTCCAAGTTTATGACAGCATTAACTCCATAAAGTTCCAGCACGCCTTTGGAAATGCCAGTGCACCTTTCGCGTCAAAAGTTTGAGAACTTTACACCCATAAAATTTCGGAATTGAAATCCATGCGCTCCGTAGATTCCGCGGCCGCTGCGAGAAGCCGCAACGCGCCCGCTCGCTATCAAAAAGCCCTTGAAAGTTTGTGCTCGGATGGGGCTCCTTGCGTTACGTGACCCCAGGTGCCACGAAATCCAGCCCGAGTTCGCAATGTTCGTGCCGAAATGTCTTTCGAGCGCGAAAAAGACATTGTAGACAGAATGCAGAATGATTGAACATAGCTCGCCTACACGAACATGTCGCAGCCTATGACACTAGGACACCTGAAGTCCTGAACAATGGAACATTCTGCACTCAAGAACGAAGTATGGTCAACAAATGCTTCGACATACACTTCCGACTTTACTCAATAACCTCGCCTTACGAGAAATAGACCTTCTGTCCTTATGCAGCCTGCACAACTACTTTCAGTCAAACTAATTCTTGTTGTTTAATGAGTTTGTTCATATGCAATACTGTATGACTTTTCCTCCCTTTATTTGCTTTATTTGATGCTGCACTGAATTAAGTCCTGTGTTATGTTTTTTTTCTATTTTTTCCTGTTTTCGTATAATAAGACTTTCTTTATGTAATCTATAATGGTCATGTATAACTTCAATATTTCCTTGTTAATGCAAACTACTTGTTTTTCTAATTGTTAAATGTATTACTACCTGTCTCGTATACAGATTTTTTTTAATTGACACCTTCCCATCTATTTACTCACACGTGAGCGCCCGACGCCCTCTGTTGCCTTTGATGGGTTTTTGGGCTGGTCAAGTTGCCTGCGTGCAACTTTTTATCCAGAACCCCACCATGTCACTCTTTTCATGGGAAGTAAATTATTATTATTATTATTATTATTATTATTATTATTATTATTATTATTATTATTATTATTACCATTCCCGGCGTCGGTGGTAGTTTTGGTCGGCGGTGCATGCCGGCACGAAAAAATTTCGGGGGGGGGGGGGGCTGAAGCCCCATCAGCCCCCCCCCCCTGGCTACGCGCCTGATATATATATTATGACGTAAAATACACCCATCGGCTAATTCGTGTTTGTGGTCGAGTGCGTGGGGTGCGGTTACCTTATCACCATTCTCGACAAGACGCGTGTTCGAATCCAACTTTTTTTTTAAGTTGCTTATTAATGCGCATTTAACGTTTGTAATTCCATGCGTTTTCACCCCAATTAATCTGCGGTGATTAGGAGGAATGCCGCTGAAGTGCTAGCATTTCTCGGGGACTTCAATTATGGGGTTTTACGTGCCAAAACCACGATCTGATTATGAGGCACGCCGATTATGAGGGACTCCGGTAATTTGGACCACCTGGGGTTCTTTAACGTGCACGGGTGTTTTAGCATTTTGCCCCCATCAAAATGGGCCGCCGTGGCAGGGATTCGTTCCCGCGATCGGGGACTTCCGAGACATGCTCACAAAAGTGTGGATGGATGGGTGGATAAGGCTGCACCCTTTAAATCGGGCGGCGGCACACGCAACCTAGCCGTGACTAATAAGTTATTTTGTTCTCAGCGGAGGGTGAGCTTGCAGTATAGGCCGCCCCCTGTCTTTGATAATTTTCGTCTCCCTCCCCGTGAAGCTGCCTTGGACCCACCCTTGAGTTGAAGCGATGTACTCACTCTACTATAACTTTATTAATTTGTTTTAGTTTATCTTGTCATATAGCAATTTAGCACTTACGTTATACACAACTCAGGATGGTTAAGGAACTGAGGTTTTTGATCTTGTGCATCCACACAAGTGAGAGACATTTTTCTAAAGGCGGCTATTTACCATATTTATTGCAAATTTGCTTACATATTCGTGGTCATGGTTCTCTCCGTGCATTCAACAAAAGTTAACTAGTCAAAGTAACAGGCGACTATATAGCAGCATTGGTGAAGTGAGGGTGAGGCTAAAGTGCCTGGATTAAAACATGTTAGAAGCTTCTATGGCAACAAAACATATAACACGAAACATACACATACTCATGTGTCATCACAGACTTTTGAATATCATTAAAAATGCCACAGTCATCCATTACACTGTGCACAATAATAACAGCTCATACAAGTGACCAAATGCTTTGTATAAAAAGATTTCATTCATGGGGTTTGATGTCCCTAAGCAACAAGTGCGTATGTAGCTGTTATAATGGTGTGGTGGAAGAAACTGGATTCATTTCGCCCTCCTGGAAGTCCAACATGAAGCCAAAGTGCATTATACACAAGCATTATTTTGCATTTTGCCCACGTTCATTGCATTGTGGCCACTGCTGGGAGGATCGAGTAGTATTTTCAGTGTTATCCATACCGAAAATCAATGTAAACTTCCATGGCAATTATATATCAGAAGGCCTTTTTCCTAAATGTTGCACCATCTAACACATATGTAGTCACAACTCTGAACCCTCAAAGCGCTTGTCCATTGTCTACTCTTTCTTTCGTGCCATGTCTGCTTTTTTTTTTGGGGGGGGGGGGGCAAAGGTTTTTAAAATCATGTTTCATATGCACCAACTAGGTTTCTAAATGCCCTTTTATGTGAGCTACAGTTTCTTAAAAAGCTTGTTGTTTCTTCGTGTGGCATTCAACTTTAGCACTGCAAGCAGCTTAAAATCTGCAAAACTAATGACAACTGGAAAGTTTGTGTGGTAACATGATGAAACGGCACACACATTTCTAATAAACTTTAGTTTATAGTCACTGCATTCTCTGTTTCTTCTTTAGTGTTTGTCTTCAGTGCTGTTTCATCATGTTAATTACCACACGAAACCATCAGCTGTTCCTACTTATGTATACATTCTAAACTGTTTACAGTGTAGAAGTTATGTGTGAGAATCCTGCTACTAGTTGCTTGAATGACGTGCAGTAGGTGCTTGCAATTAACATACACTTTGTGGTAGTGATTGTAACTAGACCTAAGAAGTGTAAGCCCAAGTGGCCATTGCATTCACTCTAACCAAATCATCATTATCTCCCATGCCAATGCACACTGGAAAATTCTCATGGTTCTGGTGTCTGTTTTCATAACCGTGAGACTGCAGCATTTTGGAACCAGTAAAGTAGAAATGCATAAGCCAGGCTAGTTGACGACACTTCATGGCAATGCACGCTACTAGCAGCACTTATAAACACAAGATATGTAATTGGAAGATATAGGGACAGGTGAAATAAGTTGCAGACTCACAATTGTTTATTTTTGTACACCATTTCCTTTTCTGGCTAAACCTTGAAGATGTCATTTTTATTCATATACATGTCCAGTCTCTCTGTTTTGGCACATGCATTACTTATTTCTTCAGCAGAGCGACCGATGGCATGCTTATACATTAATCACTTCAATGCATTTTATTTGCATCACCAAGCTTTGATACGTAGGTACACATCACACAATGTGAGGTTTCCGAGAAAAAAAGGATGTTCCACATCTGCCGTCAAGGCCCTGAGGTGCGCTGGCTAACACTCCCAGCTTTAGTTCCAGTAGATAAAACCTTAGTACCCCAGAAAGCGGATGGGAAAACGGTGCTGCGGTAGCTGAAATGCTAAGAGCATTGCACGCGTAATGTGAAGACGTGGCTTCGTGCCTCACCTGCGGCCAGTAGTTTTTTCATCCACTTTCATTTCCATTAATTTATCACTTCCTGCTTCAATTAATACGTACATGTAATTTACCCTATGCTGTCCTTAGTGTACTTGTTTGTTACGATATAAACATCCTATTTTCAATTATTTAATATAGGTAGCACGTGATGTTTATATTGTTTAACGAATGAGTATTTCCAGCTGGCCTTAGGCCCTTCTTTTTATGTTCGAGTTATTCATGATGCGATGAGGCTTTCAGCAGGTAAAACACTAATGATAAAAATCTTATTCTGGCAAATAAACTTTCCAGAAAGTGATTTTCCATGAAAGCTCAAACTGGCAGGGAGCATATGCATGGGGTATAAAAGAAAATAGAGACAGCTACCATAGCACCACAGGCACATGCCATATCCCGTACTGAATGTGGTGGTGCAGTGCAAGTTCCAAGTCGTAATTCTGTCATGCAATAAAAAAATTAGTTTAAAAATCTTGCCCTGCTGTAAATAACTAATGCTCCATTAAGAAAAAATGCAGTGTTGCAACGCATATCTGCAGCCACTTGAAGAGCTAGAGGCAAAATTTGTAATATGGGCCCACTAATACAGGAGAAACACGAAGTTGCATTGATGTAACATTGCAGGAGCATAAAATAAAGCCAACGAACAACCACATAGGGGTCAGTTATCAACAGTGCAGCCACATGTTCGTTTAGGGAATCATCCATCACAGCAATACGCAACTTCACCCCGCAGAAAATTACAGACATGTACCACACCAGATTTGATGAAATGCGCAGCAGTTATCCTTCCATTTCATTGAATGAAAAAGACGTTCTTAAGTGCATAAATGGTTGTGCTTTTTATTTTGAAGCTAGTAGTGTGTTGTCGTTTTTATGTTTGTTGTATATCTCACTATACAAAGCATCTATAAAAACCTCAATTGCGAGTCAGCGCTTCTCCTTGCTTCTTTATCAGTCTTCTTTGTTTGCATGCTCGTTTCTATAATAAACAATGCTATCATGTCTCCAATACAGCCCCTCTATATAGGCAAAGGAAATGATGCCAAACTTCAAGCAGTCAATTACGCATACGCACAATTTTTGTTCTTTTATTGCTTCCACGTGCCCCCACAAGGAAGCTTGTCTTTTTGTAATTCTACTAACATAGTATATCATGTATTATGTAACTAGACCTGAGAAGTCCAAGCCAAAGTGGCTAGTACATTCACTCTAACCAAATAGTCATTATCTACCATCCCAATGCACACAGGGCAGTTCTCATGGTTCTGGTATCTGCTTTCATAACCATTAACTCACCTCAGATAAGGCTCAACTGTAACGGCAATTTTACACTTTACATTATAGGTGTGCTAAAGGGGACTACCAAGTTAGGCTGTATTAGTAAATTCTGCACTGCAATAGCAAAACGGCCACTGTTCACATAAGAGGCAGCTTGGCAAGTCCGAGAAGAAACAAAATTGGAAGATAAGTGGTAGTGCTGCGGTGAAGTTCTAGCACCAGGCTCACTGTGATGTCTTGAATTTTGACAAGACCTACTCGGGTCTACTTGTTTATCTGGTCAAGAATGACATCATTGTAAAGTAGCGAAAGAATAACCGTAGGAACTTTGAAGTACTTCCCCTGTCTTAAAACATCCTCAATATGAGGGAGCACACTGAAATCCTTCATACTACCACATTGATGCACCAGTACGACATTAAAAAAGAAAAAAATACCATTTGGCCTTTATATTCTGCAGTAAAAGTCTACCTAAGTCAGTCTAAGATGACTTAGTTTCGCTCTTTAGTGTCCCTATGCTACGTATACTGAAAGGCAGTGGTTAAGCTGTTGCTTCATTCATAAGGGGCATCATGTCGAAGATGACATGTGCATGACAACTATAAGGACATGCCATGCGGCATCACAGATACAGTAATCGTGGCATGTCTCATCTTCCACGGCACAGCTTGAGATAATGTAAAATTGAGTGTGGATTAATGTGGTCCTTCCATTGTGCTAGCAGCACACTAAACGGCTGCTCCAGTGACGATGTGCATGCTGCATGTATAGATGCAGATGTATATACTGTGTTCATGCTATTTTTCCACATGTGTTGAAGCAGCCAGGGCTGCTGCCGTTAAGATGAGAGGCTTAGATAGGCAAGGTGCTGAATGATGACCAACCTGCTCTATTGTGCAGTCACTGTCAGGCTTAGCTCAAATATGTTGCAATCTAGGCAGAACTACATCACTGCGCCTCACTGCAGCTCATTTTTCAAGCATTAGGCCTTGAAAGAGTGCTGCATTCACTCAAATGAATAGAGCTGTCAGCAAAGAATTTGTTGCCTGGAAGCTGATGGGCATCTCAGTAGTGCCACTGATGTGGTGGCACAGTGACCGTGCAAAAAAAATGAGATGGGCAGCAATATGCACGCCAAGGTGATCACAACAGAGAAGAATAAATAACGAAATAATGTCATATTTGTGCATTTTTGCACAAGAAAGAAGAGAAGGGGCCCAATGTGATCGACTGTTTTCAGCACACAGCAAGCTTGATGGCTTCTGTAGCCATATCGCAAACCAATTCAAGGGCGGCTACATGACAAATATGCCACAGAGTTCACACGCCACAGAAATAATTTGCAGAGCCCTTTTACATTTGGCAGGGTTCACATCCATTGATCAGCACATCAATGATAGAATGCATGAACGTTGCTCTTTGCTGCCCATGAGCACACAGGTGGCCATTTATTCTTTCATTGTTGTTAATGCAGCTATACCACCAGTTTTAATGATGTACATGAGATAGGAAAGGCATGCACAACTCTTGAAAGTGAGCTTCTGGAAATGTACTAATTAAGAAAACAGCTCCTGACATGCGAGCATGACATCTGTTTTGCTCACTGATAAAGAATGCAGACATTTAGAATAACATTTGAACCTTGTTTAGGCAAGTGCAGACATTTAGAATAATGTATGAACCTTGTTAAGGTGAGATGTGGCTGCAGGGATCACGCACATGCAAAACATTAAGTTGCGATATATCCTTTGAATAACCCTAGAAAGCCCCAAACCCATTTTACAAATAATAATAATAATAATAATAATAATAATAAAGATTAAAAAACAACTGCAACTTTGTCGCCTGGAAAGTACATTTGTATCCTCCCCCCGCCTGAAAAAAAAGTCTTTATAACTTTGTAATTGTTTATAACTTGACTATCTGAGCTACCTACAATTTAAACTTAGGTTCAGTGTGTCGAAGACAATAGTGTGAATTTCATGAACTTTCCCACACTTATATCAGCCTTTTGAGCTACCGAACTCTTGTGTGCCAAAAATGTCATGTTGGGCATTGTGAAGATAAACTAAAATCTCCAAGTCTAACTCTTGTTCTGTCACTTCTTTTATTGCGATAGCAATTATATGGACACTCAAAAGCAGATTTCTGCCGTCGGCGTCGCCGTCGCCGTGAGGTTCCGTATGACGTCAATGGAGATGAAATCGTGGCCGCGCGCCGCCGAACGCTGTATGTGCGAGTGAAAGGGCGCGAGGGGGGCGTCTTTCACGGGGAGTGAACGCACGGCGGAGAACAAACGCGCGTTCTGCGCCGTGCTCGCTTAAGGGCTGCAGAAGTAGGCGTCTCTTTTCTCCTTTACAATCACCATATATGCAGAGCAAACGCGCCTTCTTCAGACGCGCGAGAGGCCGTGGGGGAGGGGGAGGGAAGGGAGGCGACGTTTAGCTGCGGCGCCAAGTGCCTATTTATATCAGAGGCTCCGGCAACAGTCACCAACGCCGCACACATTTTGAGCTAACGCGGGCAAAACGCCGATGGCGTCGACAACAGTTCTGCGTGTTGTTGCTACCAAAGCCGCTCACCTTACTTCGTATGACATTGCTGTGTTGCTATCGCATTCATTGCTTCGCCCTTAGAGCGAAACTGTGACATTTTTTTTTTGTTTCTATCCTCCTGAATTTTATGCTGGTTTCGTTTCTAAAACAAAGCAGCTCTATTTAAAACATGCCAATTACAGAAATTAATCCCCGTCAGTTTTGAGAACATATTAAGCTAGCACAAACAGGGCACTTATCACTGGAACGAAGAACCTGTCTACAGCATAGCTTAACAGGCACTCACTGCTTGTGGAATGAAGTGCAACAATGACTTTACATTTGTCATTTTGGTCTGTTAGTCAAGATCACAGAAAATGTGGAACCCTCTGGTTTCTTGTTCATGTTGCCAAGTTTTTTTTTTTTTTTTTGTTTCCCTTCATCCATAGTGGCATTATTTGTGATTACTAAATAGATGGTTTGTTTACTCTCGTGCTCTTTCCTTCTGTGTATTCTCGAAAAGAACTGTTCTGTATAATTTTTCTTTCAGAAGCACTTACCAAGATATTCAATGATATTTTATTCAAACACACAAACGTAACGACATGCTAATTTTCTAGAGTTTGGGTCACTACAAGCCCAACGGCCACTGACAGCTTCAGTGAAAGTGCAAAAGAGGAATAACAACATGTCCTTGCTTGTAGTTTAGCCTCAGGCACCGAGCTGTGTTCCGAAGGTCATCAAGATGCCAGACCTTTCTTTCGTTACTCAACGTATTGCAGCGCCAGATATTCAACTGAGACGACTTCAGTGGAAGTTTGAAAAAGTCCCTGGCATTTGGCAAAATCCCACCCTTGAAGTGGTCTGCCATTATCTCCAGAACCACCACAGGAGTACTGTCAATCAGGAAGCAGTCTCCAGGCTTCACATGTTGCAGTTTCTGCTTGACTTGGTTCCTGGATGAGTGCCTCAGTTCAGAAATTCTCCTACTTAGTTGCGAAAGTGGCTTGTTGGAAGATCGCAGCAACTTTTTAATTCGTCCAAGGTAGCTTTCGAAAGGGAATGCACTAAACTCATCTAAAGGGCCATGGTCTAGGCACTGGTCAGCAAGATGAATTAGTGAGTGTACATTGTACACGAGCTGTTTTTTCCCGTATAGCTCACTAAGCTCCTGAACAAAATACCTTAGCAAATCTTTGGCAAAAACATTGTACTCACGGTAGTGCTGAGGCGATGCTAAAATTCTGACCGCCACATGAAACATTACAAAATGCTTGTACTGAGAAGCAGGCAGAAGAGGCTTTAGGACAACAGGCCCCACATAAAGGAGGAATGTCCGAAACTCTGTTGCCTTCCACCGATCAAGCTCTTCTGTACCCCTTGGTTTCCGCTGGAAACATGTTGGAAAGGCCTTGGATGCCTCTTGCAGGCTTTCATTCAGTTGATTGCGATACAGTCTGCTCAGTCTGTTACTGTGGCCTTGGCAATTCCTTAAAAGTCGTCGCATGACTCCCAGGCAAACGAGATGCATGTATTCAGATGGGAAGAATGCAATCATGTCGACGTCAAGGGAAAGGAATGGTGAAACACCAGAATGGTGGTGCTTGTTCTCTTGAGATCGAAATGATGCATTCGTCCGTGCAGCTGCATGAAGTCTGGGAAATGTCACCCTGTTCTCAAGGTACTGCCCTTTTTGGTTGCATCGCTCGCACGCATAATAGCCAGTGTGGCCAACAATACATTTGACATAGCTCCTTGCAGGAGCATCGCAAACCATGGCTTCAATGCTCACCCGAACATGAACATCTCATATGCTTATCCCCTCAGAGATTAGGTCGGAGACCTCTTGCAAAAATGGCTCTAGATAATCCTGCAGACATGGCGGCTTCCCTGCACCACAGTACACACTGACAACAAATGGCGGTGATGCCTCCACATTTGTTATGCGGCACAAAATAGGCCAAAAGGCGAGCTGGCTACTTTTGTAAAGAGGGACTCCGTCAATGTTGCCCTGTAGCTTCAGTTCACTTGGAACTACTTGCCCCGGCTGCAACACTTGACGAATTCCTTCTGCAAGACCAAAGTGCACGAATGACCCATTTTGCTCCACCTGTGCTTTGCGCTCAGTTTTCAAAACTGTCCTAGCATCTTTTGGAAGGTCGGAGATGCCTCTTCGCCGGCAGAAATCGAGGACATCGTTAATGCACGCATGCGTCATATTATGTTTGGAAGCAATTACAGCAAACTCTTCACTTGCCGACAGTTGTTCAGAAAGTACATGAGTGAGCGTTGGACTACAAGTGAAGGCTATTCCCTCATCTGGCCTAGTGCAGCTGTCTGAAGCGACAAAGTCATCTGACTCATCACTCGATTCGCTTCCTTGGGGACCTCCTTTGTCACTTGAGCTGCTATCAGAGTCGCTTTGCTCACATGAGGACGTACCCGCACTCTCCGATTGGAATTCGTCGACACAAGGAGCTTCTTGTCTGCAGACGTCTTCGACAAAGGCTTCGCTACTCGACCGCTCGTTCAACCGTTTGAACGGAGGCTCACCACCGTCAGCCGTGGAAAGTGAACTTCGCGATTGTCTGCTGGTTCCCGGCTTCAGAGGCGAAAGTCGCTCTACGCGAGAACTGTCTGCAGAGGTGAAGCTTGCACCTTCGTTGTTGGACGAGGAAGGCCCAGCATTACGCGGCGCGAGTCCTAGCTCATTCATTATCTTGTTGTATTCCTTTCTTACGGCTCGACATTTCCTCCACTTGGACGGCATGATGAGCGAGAGGGATGAGTCAGATGCCGAAACCGCAACGCTGTAGCCCGTCCCGAAAAACGCAAGACGACGGCGAGGCGAAAGCGTGGACAGCAGCAGAGCAGTGGGACAGTCAGTCACAGCAAGGGGCAGCCGACCAGCGAAAGCATGAGCCGAATCGAATCGAACGGATTTTTTTTAAAGGCCCGCTCGAATGCCAAGACCCGGTGCAGGCGTTGTGTTTTGTCCGACTAATGTGCACGGTGTGCGTTAAATAGGTCTTGAACTGCCGGTGTAATCGACTTCAGAGACGTTAATATACCCGCACTTGCAGATACCCGGCAGATACCCGTAAGCTGGGTTTTAACGGCGCTTGCGCATGTGTGCTGTGTCGTCTGCTGCACTGCTGCTTCGCACCTGTACCGCAGTGTATTACTATATAAGGTACATTCAAGGACACTGTAACTGCACGACTGCACCAAGTCGGCATCGACAGTAGAAAGGGTGCAGCAAAATCGCGAACCAGCCCTGCAGCTTTCCTGTACATCTTGAAACGAACGGTGTGTTTCACATAGGGTGTTCAGAAGGCGCCATTGCTGCACCGCTGAAACTAATGAACTGTTAATGCAGGTGAATCGAACGTGTCAAAAGTGCGTTCAATTCACCTGTACCACCTGCCACTAGTACACTCTACAGCCATAGAAAGCTGGATTGCGGATCGGATTAATACAAACATTAATATACAATTTATTTTTTCGTTTTTGTCATTCAGTGATTCTGGTGCGACCCGCGCAACTTGAACGCGCTTCCCGGTACGCTTGTTTTTATTGCGTATCATGTGCCGTAATTCATGAAATAACAACGTACTTTTGCACTGGTGATTTGAGAGGTGGTGCACAGTGATGCTTAAGGAATTTCGGGACTATAATAGAGCGTCGGTTCCTCCTAATCCTCTCTCCTATCGTCCCGGAATTTGCGCCATCGCCATCGACGACAGCCTTGCTTGCCACCTGTAACCGAAGAGACCGAAGTCAACGTGTGCGTGAGTATGCATCTTTTTTTTTCATACCAGAGTTTGCTTGTCGGGATTGTATCTTATGTGCATTCTCATCTACGGGTCAACGTCTTGTGCGAGTATTTGTGTAGTTAATGGAGTGTGCCAAATATGCAGCCAGCGCACGTGTGGCTAGGCATAGCTATGGGCTGGGCGATCGATCGCGTACTACGTGCGCTCGAGATGAGTTCAATCATGCGCACTCTGGAATGGCATTGAATAGACCGCTCTTTTGATGCACAGAAAGACGCTGGGCGTAGATTTTATGCACGACTTACGCGATATAGCTACACTATAGATGTTGAATGAGGTGTGTCGGGGATCTATGCGCGTGATACCCGGCCACATGCACTTCATCTCCTGCATCGTTTACAGCAGCGGAATCTACACGCAACCGTGCCGGCCAGGAAATAAATTAGCCGTTTTCGCGAGAAATTCCGACGTTGCTGCTGCGGTGGTGCCAAACAAAGCCACGTGGATTCTATGCGAACAGTGAAGCACCTGAAAAATAATCAGAGACTTCTTTAGTGCTCGGCGTGGCCTAATGGATCCCTGTTCGTCCCGTACGAGTGGTGCGTGTTAGTGCCACAATATGAGATCAGCATGTAACTCTTCGCTTCAGCCACGTGTTGTTCACAACTTAGCGTAAACTTTCACCGCCTTCCGCTAGCTTTGCTCTCCATGGAAGGCGAGCTTAATTGTACCTCGTGCGAAAGGATACGTGCTCTAATAAAACCGCCGATTTCGCATGCTTGCACAGAAAGCTCCAGCCTTATGCAGTGGATCGACCACATGCATCAAACGGCGCATGTAAATAGCGGAACGCTTGTGACACACGAAGGACCTTTAGCAAAACCTCTGAAACAGATTCAGTGCATGGGGGGGGGGGGGGGACTGAATTGCAGTGTGCCTCGTACTCGACGCGGAGATTAGGTGCAGAATGGCTCCTTATAGCGCGGCTAATCTTTGCAAACACTGGCACGCTATATAAGCTGCTGATGGCTTGCCAGCTTCCTTAGGCAGAAATTATGAGATAATGGGCAGGCAATGACAACCCGCTTCTCGGCAAGTCATGAGGTGGTTTATGTCAGTAGTAATAGCACTGCACCTAACTTTTGCACCAATTGCTTATTCGTGACAGTCGCTCTTCCACACAGACGATTTTTGTTTTTCGTGAGACCGACATTTCATTACATATACAAAATTCACGTGTGTTAAGTTGAATTAGAAGTATGGGCATACAATGGAAATTCATTTGCAGGACCAGCTGGCAGAGTGTAGCTAATACACCATGAGCACTATGCAAAACTGGCATGTTGGCTTTCCTGCACAACAAAAAATTTCTTCCACCACCAAAAGCTCATTTGCAAAGCAGATTTTTGGATAGAGTGTGGATTGTTCAAATGTGGTGCTGGCTATTGTTGTGTAATTGGAGCCTTACTTGCTTCTGGATTTCATTATTTCATAAATCTTTTTCCCATAGTCTAATTCAGAAATTGGGTTCTCTCCCAAATCTAGCTTGGCTGCACTTGTCTGTCAGAATGACAGGGAATGTCTGTCGCGCTTTTATACCTCCTCCTACCTTCATGTTAACACGCAATAACGAACCATTAAAGATCTTGAATAAGTCAAAATTCAAAAGAGTAGCCTATTTATGCAAACAGTGATGCATTCTGTCTTTTGCTTTCATAAAAGAAATGCAAAGATTGGTCAGTCAACAGGTTTATTTTGGTTAGAGGACAGTGTTGTAGTGTAGCTGCCTTCCAATTTTTTCAAATCGCCTATTGCAATGAGGATACGGTGTTACACCATCTTCTAGCCAGAGTCAAGCTTTTTTCGCACATTTTTTAGTTGCCCATTAATTTGCTGCTGCTGTGATAATACTTGTCATCCACTACAACATATACAAACTGGATAGTATGTTAGGTCTGCTTTGAGGACTCGCCCAGGGTAAGGGGTCTGCAGTAAAGGGGATCTCTAGGGGCTCATGGGTCAATATATGGAGATGCTGTTCACTATTTCTCCAACAAGGGATTACAAAGAGCCTCCTACAACAAATATTGCTCCCAGGATTTCTACCTACATAGTATGTTTCCTCACAGAACATTATGAAGCCAACAGACAAATGGCTGTGGTTTTTAATTTAGATGAATAAATAAGTATAACGAGAAATTAATGTCGATGAAAAGGCAACTTGCTGCAGATGAGAGCTGAACCCACATCTGCATTACCAGCTTCCTACACCTAAGTTTCTGTTACTAAATGATGCCTGTTGTAAAAAAGCATGTGCTTCATCTGCCGCCATGACCTCAAGTGGTGCTGGTGCTGGCTAAAATTCTTCATTTCCAGATTTTGTACTCGCACAAATACCCAAAATAAGCGGATGGGAGGATAAGCGCCACAGCACAATTGTTGGAGCAGCGTATATGGCAGGTGTTGGGTTAAGGCCCAACCACAGGCACGCTTCGCCACGCGCCGGCACGCGCAAATGCGTCAAAAGCGTCAGTCGCGAACGGGGAGACGCGTGCCAGCGCGCGGAGATTTTGCCAGCTGCCGATGCTAGAAAACCAGCGGCGCGAGCCGACGCGACGCCGGCGTCCACCAATCAGAGCCTGCAAACCGTCGCAGGCGTCCACCAATCAGAGTCCGCGAAGCCTCTGGCTGCTACGCCTGATGATGGCCGCCGATGCGAAGGCGCCGACACCAACGATCGTCCGAGTGCCTAGGACGCACGACGCGCGCGACAGTGTTTCTGAAAGACAGTGTTGTGATACTAGGCTGACACGACCCACGACCGTGGGTGGTGGAAGTGCGACCAGAACTTGTGCCGGCGTTCGAACGACGCCGCCGAACCTAACCTGCCGGCCCGCTGGATTCCGCCGATCTCAGTGCGATCGTCTGCTAAAACATCGAACCTAATCACGATTGCAGACGATTGCGGCAACGCCTGTGCTTGTTGTATGTATATTTTCTTGTGCTCGAAACGAATGGAAACTTGCTTTCGAAGTGCGAAGTCTGGATAATCCGCACTCGTCTACCGCCGATGGTTTACATTACGCGTAGGCCTAGCGCGTCCGTCGAGTTCGACCGGCGGTGAACGAGCCCAGCTAAGAAACTCTGCCGAAGGAAATGAAATTTCCGTTACGTTTTGCGCTGCTGTGATTGAAATATGGCTCTCCTGACTTCGTGCTGTGTGTGGTGTGGTGTAAATGAACCGTGTGGAACTTCAGGTGGTGAACCGCGGCGTGTTTCGTGTGTGAATTATGTGGTCTCGGGACTGGTTTAACGGGCGAGCTCTGCGCTGTTTCCAGCGGCAAAGATAACTTGCGAAAGCGAAAGACACTAGTAGCCGAACAATGGGAAATACGCGTACATCTTCAGCCATGCCATTCGTTTAGTTGAAACTGCACTCTTCGATTCGGCGTGTGAAATCTAGTTCAGTACGAGTTCACAGTACTCCTTCACTCACTTCTTTCAAGTGCAGGTTATGGGCTAGTTGGCGATAAATCGCTTGTGCAGCGCTCGAGAACGCTGACACACTGTAGGAAACGTGATACAACACTGTCATGTGTTCTTGTAGTTGAGCACTTGGAAAAAAAAAAATCTGTTTGCACTATGTGCACCGTGTGCAATGCATAGGAGGACCTGCGTCATAAGGAGGACCTTATGCATGCTGCTGCGTATACCAGGATTGCTTCGATGCCTGCTTGACAAGCAGCACGTACTGAGTCAGTGAAACTGCAATTGGCTTTTGATATATCTTTGTTTTGTTTATGGAAAGAGCAGGTGGTGTGATTGCATGCATTGCCGGGAAGGGGTAAAGGTGTCATCAGTGCATTTCGCAGTCTGTATGCTTAAGCTGCCCAAATCTCTTCAGCTTGCACTAAAATGCATCTCGCTGTGATACTATAAACTGTAGTCGGGAAAAAGATTAACTCAAAACCAAGTTCCTAATGCATCTCGCAGAATGTGTTTAATTCACTAGTTAACACTTGCACTGCAACATTATGCCAATACGCAGTGCAGCATATGCGCTTGAAATAAATACATTTTGTAAAGGTGGACGACTGGGCCTACAATAACAAACTTTGTGTTAGCACTGAAATAAGTGCTGCCATGCATATCAGCCACACCACAACCTCTGTGCACCCAACCTACTTCCTCAGTGGCACCCCCATGAAGACCGTTCGGACCCTTCCCACCCTGGGTGTAATATTCAGCCCTTCTCTCGACTTTTCCGCACAAGTCACTAGGCTCGTCGCATTCTGGGATTTGTGACCTGTCTCTCCCTTCCCTGGGGACCTGAGGTTTTCAGAGCACTCTACACTTCTCTCGTACCACAACAGCTTGAGTACTGCTCATCAGTTTAGTCCCCTTACCAAACTCATCTCGCTGACAAACTTGAGCTTGTTAAGCCCTTAAGTGGCGCACCCTGCAATACCAGCGCAAAATTGCACTTGTCCGTCTATTCTGCAGGGCGCTGTGTGGCTCTCTGGAAACACTTATATTTCTTGTTCTGTCCGTCTGAACAAGCCATCAGGACAGCCTGAGCCCCATCACACCTGTACAGTCCAACGCCGTAACTCCATTCTTATACAGAGCTTTCTCTCCATTAGGATTCCCATTCCTTGCGACCGTAGTGAAACGGCACTCCTGTGCATTGTGCACCGTTGACTTCCCAGTTATTGGCTTGTATGTGTGTGTGATGTGTTCTGCAAGTGAGCAAGTGTGTTTGTGTGTGTGTGTAAGCGAGCGAGCGAGCGCGTCATCTAGAGCAAATTCCTGCTCTAGATGGCTGACTCTAGATGGCTCATGCTTGCTCTAGCGTGCAAGCATGAGCCTTACTTTTTTAAAAAAGCCTTGCGAGCTGTCTAGAGTGCCATGGTACTGCTAAGGTTATTATTATTATTATTATTATTATTGTTGTTATTATTATAGTTATAATGATCCCTACAACCACATTGATGGTGTTGAAGCCAGCATGACACATAATTCAAAATATTTTTGGAGCTTCGTGTGCTGTCATTCTTCTAAAGAGAGCACCAAAGAGGTGTCTTCATGAAAATGGTGACGATGTCTTGAACACTGGTGATGCCTTTGCAGAACATTTCTGTTGTGTCTATTGTGTAAAGGATGCTTCAAGTAACCTTCCTTCTCAGCCTGGCACAGTGTTTATGCTATCAGTCAATGAAGACCTTGTTTTCAAGTGTATGAAGTACCTCAAACCTTCCCTTTCTTGTGGTGTTGATGGTATTCCTCCCACATTGCTTAAGACGTATAGAAGTGTCCCTGTTGTCGCAAGCATCTTCCATAGTTCCCTAAAGTCTAGCATATTTTTTAGCACTTGGGTAGGTAGCATGGATATTGCCCGTGCACAAATCGGGTGCTGCGAGTGCAGTTACTAACTACCAGCCTATATCTATCTGCTGCATTGAGTCAAAAGTGTTTGAATCAGTATTGCATTCCCTGCTTTCTGTTAGTGCTAAGAACATGGACAGCATGGCTTTGTATGCAGATGACTTAAGGATATTTAAGACTGTCAACAGTGTTCACGACTGAATTGACCTCCAAAAAGACATTTTCTCACTCTCAAGCTGGTGCAGAAACAATAATGGTATGTACTCTTAAATGCTTCCAAAACTATGGCATTAAGTTACAAGCGCAAAACATACCATGTACAATTTTCATACGCCCTTCGGGATGCTCCACTGTCCAGTGTCGATGAAATCAAAGATCTTGGTGTGTACTTCGACAAAACACTAAGCTTCTGTTCACATTAAATATGCACAAAGTGCCCTTCACTCTCTTGGAATTGTATGTCGTATATTGCATGATGACCACTCACCTGTTCTGTTTCTGAAATCGTATGCTGCTGTGTGCTTTCCACTACTAGAGTATGTCTCTGTAGATTGAGGTACAACATGCAAATATAATTCTGACATCACTGCATGCATCCAGAATAAATTGATATCTGTCTTCCAACACCACTTTTGCCATTCTGGCAACCATAGTCCAGCACTCTCAAATGTACCTCAACTTACACCTCTAGACTCCCTTACACCTCACCCCTTCGATTAATGAAGTTGTTAGTCACTCATCCAAGACTTATTAAATCATGCCTTTTCGTTCCTGTATAAGGTGGTCCGTGGCATTATACTTTCCCAAAGCTGCGCAATTTGTCGTGCTGCAACAGTATACCAGGTAACATTCCGCATTCTCTGCCTGGCCTTGTTCCAATAAATACTGTCCTATATATGGCTCGATTCCAAAAAAACATAATAAGAGTTGTGCCTGCATTGACATATTTCAGAGTTCATTTCCTATGTATTGTACATATGTAGATAATCATGTTGTATGATTAACTGCAGTTTACGCTTCCTTGTTTTCTTTTCCCTTATATGTTTCTCTATCTCGCATTGTTTTGTCTTCCACATTTGTGTTCTCTGTACATTTTGTCTCGCATATTGCTTTTTAAGTGCACCAGTCAGAGGCCCTCTAGCTGTTTCAGGGCCCTATAATAAACATTTGATTGATTGGTTATTGTTACTGTAATATGAAATTGATCTTTAAATATGTACTAGTATATTAGTTTAGTTCAGTAGCTTTTGTGCAATATTATTATAGTGTGAGTTTTTGAAAGCATCCATTAAGTGTAATAAAACGCTGTTTGCTTGATCATATGCATTGTGCCATTAATTTCTTCTGGGGTTTAATAATGGTTGGCTGCCATGTCCAGTATTGTGCAATATATGGCACAGCAATTGTTACATGCCTCACATAACAAATTGAATGTCTCTCATTCGAAACATCATTGTAGGCTGAAAACAATAAACAAACTGGTATTTCTTTCCGTTTTTTTTTTGTGGGGACTTGAAGTGTATAAATTTTAAAAATAACCTGTTTACATATATTTTTTTCATATTATGCAAATGAGCTGCCCATACATTTGAATAAGTGCTTCAAGAGTACGAATAAGTGCTTCAAGGCCTCCCGATGCGGTGTTGATGCTTCAAAACAACCTAGAAAAATTAAAGGTTCCATGGGAAAGATTAGACAAACAAGAATCAGGAGACAAGCTACGAAACTGGTAAATTTTGGCTGTTCGAAATGTCTCTTTGTGAGCGCCACAAGTGTTTCAATTATTTATTTTTTTGCTAATTTTCTCAGAACCCACTTACGCGTTTCATTCATGCACCAACAAGCATAATTATACTTATAATACAGATTTTTCACTGATACTTTGCGTAGTTCTTAGGTAATTCTTACATAGTTGGCTGTGCAACGAACTACAAAAAAAAAAAAGATCGTACGAGAGCTATTGATGTGACATGCCATGCTCGTGCAGGTGTTTCCAAAGTGATCTTGCAGACGACAACTCGAACGCAATCGCTGATGTCGATAGCTTGTGCAGTTATGTTCAAGGAAACCGTTGCGGCCGGCGTACATTCATTATTCAAACGTGTTTTTTTATATCTAAAATAGCATACAGATCACTGACTTATTGTTTCAAGCTCAGTTTACAGAAGGCTGTTTTAGGCCGCACTTGGACGGTTGAAGACAAAATGGTCAAGCAACAGTGCACCGCAGCTGAGAAGCGAGCGCCGGCACGCGTCAGAGCTAGTATCCTGTGGTTGCGCGCCCTTTTCCTCCAGCCGACGCGAAGCGGCGCGTTCGCTTGTCGGCGCGCGCGGAAGCGTGCCGACGCATGCCTGTGGTTGGGGCTTAAGTTTCCAACAGGGGCAAATTGTTTTCTTGTCCACATTCATTTCCCTTTTCCATATTATTTGTAAAATGAAATTTAAAGAGACAATTTTCTCTAAGCTTTCACTCTTTTCTTCCTTTTTTATGCTTTATTGTCTGTTGACTTTGTATGGTTGTAACAAAAAAGTGGGCCCTTTGGTTCCCCTTCTCATTATCTTAGAACATTGAAGTTTTGCTGGAAAGTGTTAGCCTGTCTGCTTTTGCAGCAGCATTCTCATCCTGGATTTTGACTAAACGGTGCATGATGAGTAAATGAAGTCGGTGCAACCTTTTGGCAACCTCCTCAGCTGCTTTATTTATGCAGGATGCCGAAGCCATACAGGGTCGTCAAATTCCTAATGGAGGACGACACCATTGCTGTGGTGCCATCCTCTTGGATGTCCGAGGACGAGCGTTATTGTTTCTGGCCCCTGCATACGAGGGGGTCAGAAGTTAAATCCTGGGTCCAGAAACAACGTCCTCCAAGTGAAAACTGGGGGACTTACCCAGCGGTAGTCTTGGCGAGGTGCAGTAAGTGACTACATTGTTAACATACTATGCTTTTTGCTTGTTTTAGTATTTTTTGGTATCATACTTTTTTATCTTTGGACATATGCGACTGTACTCTAGACTGAAATCATGTAATAGCAGACACACTTCTAAATTGTTGACATATTGAAATTAAACATTACTAAGTGTACATTTGTGTGTGTGTGCAGATTGACTAGCACAATGCCTGTTTACCTTCTAAATAACACAACATGGGAACATGTCTCTTCATACAGGGCCCTGAATATTTCGCTATGCCTGTTCCAGGGTTCGTACACAATATTTGGCTGGAAATTCAAGGACATTTCAAGGATTTCAAGGATGCAAAAAGGCAGAATTCAAGGAGTGTTAGCGTAATTTTATTTCCTCACATGACTTAGGAAAGGAGCCCTATTTTCGCATTAATTTCTCTTTCGAGAGCTGTTATCTCCGCTTCTTTTTCTTTGGCTGTTCGACGGAAACTTCGTCGCCTTTCGCCTTTCTTGTGGCTCTTCAAGGCAGATTTCCCCATCGTTGCAATGTCGACCGTCTTCTGACATAATGCGCACATTGCTCGATAAGGATCGCTTGGTTCCGGTCTCACCCAGTGACGATAGTCCGTATGTTGCAGCCACACAGGCTGAAACTTGCACTTCCCGCCTGGCATCTGTCAAAGTAAACACACAACGCAAACGCAAACTTCACTGAAATGGCGCGCACGAGGCCGACAAACGGCCCGACTATAGTACCTAAAAGACACATACTAGTATGCCGAGAGCGGGTGTCGCGTAGCACCGAGTGTGATGCCTGCCGCCGCCGGCCGCTTGGTGCGCTGCACTTCGAGACTGTGCCGGACCATGCTGAGACATGGGCGGACTTCAGGCAAGAGACGACGCGAGTCTCCCCATTTGCCCGGCGATCTGCCTCTTATGTTCTTGTCCCAATCCGCAATACGTTCGGGGTCTGCGGACGCGCTGGGTAATGAGATGAGCCGTTTCTTTCCGCGTCTCTGGGAAATCGCTGTTTCGCGACCTGTTCAAAGTTTCTTTAGACAGACGAGTGCACACATAGATGCAAAAAACCCACTCACAATAAGAAAAGACTGCAACGAAAGCGGCAGCAAGGCGAGAAATGAACTAAGCATTGCAATCGACGCGTAGCAATCAACGCATCGCAAACGAACGCGAGTCGAACACCGCAGGATTTAGCATGGTGCCGACAGGCATCGCCGTCTGGTGGCCCGCGGCGGCAGGCATCACAGCCCGCGCCACCGTCCCGCGTTGGAGACTCTCGGTGGACGGCACACTAGAGTATATTCTAGGCAAGCGTATATTATACGCAAGCCGAGCGAGCGATATGTCTCGCATTGGATTGGATTTCCAATGCATATTAGTTGCCAGACGACGTAGGGGCTGCGAGATTTAAAACCGAAACTTCCTGATGTTGCCCTTTAGTCAACACAGCTTGTTTTCATGGGCATTCGTAAGCGAAAGGGCCTTAAATATCAGCATGACTTGCGGAGGTACATCGTTAATTTCCTCTAGCGCAGGGGTTCTCAGGTACGTTCATCCCAGGGAACCCTGCTAAGCTCCATAAAGTGCCAAGGAACCCCCCCCCCCCCCGATTTAACCGAATTATCGAGGGTATCAAGAAAACAAACAAATGCTGCACTACGTCAACACGCTTTTATTTACTCAATGAATCGTCAAATCTTGTTTCTATTTAGCACAAGACCAGTGCGGAAGCTGAAATTCTCTTCTCTCATGACTGATTAGCGCTAGCAGCGGCGAAGGGCTCGCGACATGCTTCGCGGCGCGCGTTTTCATCTGAGACGCGCTTTGCACCAACGGGCGCACATCCCGATTATTTTTTCGCAACTCAGCTGCTCGCTAACAAATTGTCCGTCCATCCCGATGTAGCCGGTGCTTTTTATCTTCGACAGCTTTGCACTGAGTAAAAGCGAAACTACTGCTTGCCGCAACCGTTGTCGACGAAACCGCGGCCGCTATCGACGCGATCATGGACGGCGACCTTGCGGTTCAGAAGGCAGGCGGCTGATAGACGCACCAAGTCAAAACGAAGCTACCTTTCGCTGCAAGAAGTGCGGACGAAACTGCGGTCGCTATCGACGCTGCCATGGGAGGCGACTACGCAGTTGTGAAGGCACGCAGCCGACGCGCGCATCGAGTGAAATGAAACTATTTGCCGCAACCGCTGCGGACGAAACTGCGGTGGTTATCGACGCGATCAGAGATAGCGACTACGCACTTACGGAGGCACGCGACTAGCCGCGAGCACGGTGTTACGCGTGGCGATAAACGCAAGAATAGAGGCTTTAAAGGCACAATTAGGCACGAAGCGCTTCGGCGTTGCTGTCAGTCACGTGCCGCGTACGATTGCCGGATCACGGTGCAAGCGGAGGACCACGGCGATGCGGACTGCGCCGCTTCGTTTCGGTTGGACGCTACGCCGTTCTTGCTCTTCTGCGGCGCGCATTTGCGGTGCTCCGCGTTTTCTTTTTTTTTCTTTTTTTTTCCCTCCAACGTATAGGTCAGTGCGCACGCTATCGGCACCTACCCTATCTACAAATAGGAGAAAGGCGCATGGTGGTAAGTTACGGCCTCCGAGATTCAAGTGCGAAAGCTTAGGCGCGCTGCCCGTTCTCAGAGGTTGGGTGGCTACAAGCTGCTTGCGTATTTATTGCGCAGTTCGCGCGTTGCTGTTACGCACTGTGATGCGCTTTTTGACACTCGGGCACCGGGCATGAGTAATGGAGGTTCTTTGGATCAAGCGCACCTCACATTCGCCGTTTTAGACATTTGTCGAGAGCGGGACCAGGGAAAATTTATCAGTGGCTCGCGGAACCCCGAGCAGGGGCCTGAGGAACCCGTAGGTTCCGCGGAACCCACTTTGAGAACCCATGCTCTAGCGGAACAAATCCCATGGGATTTTCAAGGATTACAAGGAGCCCACGGGTATTCAAGTAGTTTCAAGGGCCCTTGAACTTATACTGTCAATATCAAGGATATTCAAGGATTTCAAGGGGCTGTGCGAACCCTGCTGTTCGAAAAAAGATTTTGCACTCATCACTGCACTGTTCTTGCTCAAATTTTGCAGAACTATCACATTTTGGGGTCGCCTTCGTTGAGTATGACACTTAACACAGTTAACTGCCTGGTTCTTTATGCTAGCGCTGTTGTTACAGCAGGTCACATCCCCATAAGGGAAGGCAAATTTTGTGTGCACGATACACTCTGTATAACTTAAAAAATGTTGCAATTATTGTTGACAAGTACCATTGTTGCACATGCAGAAAAGTAATCAAGCCTTCTCTGTTTATTATTATGCTCAATTTTCCCCCACCTAGCTTGCAATGCCTGCATCTGTAAAATTAGCAATGGCTTGAATATTAACAGCACTCTTGTCATTTTATGGCCGCTATCTTGCAGGTGTAAAACTACCTTAGAAGTTTGCATAGTTCGAACTCTAACATCTAACTTTAAAAACTGTGCACCAAGAGGCTTGCACCTTTTGGTCAGTTTGAATGTTGCCATTTCAAGTTATACCAAATGCAATCTGCATTTTTGCATTGAAAGGGGCTTGTAACAATGACAAACTAAATCTTTAGTGCCATTCTACAGTTCCTGAGTTATGTTAACTTGTACCACTGATAGTATGACGTCATCAAAGCTGTGCCAACTTGTTCACAATGTCTGTGCAGTTTGCTGTGGGCATTCACAGCAGTCACAAATATCTTCATTACATTTGTCTGTTGCAGAATGTAGCCTGCACAGCTTAACAGGTTGCTTGTCGTCCTAGTGTCTATTATAATCTGTTTTTAATATTATTACTTTGTTCAAAGGCACTTATGAAAAGGCGCAGAAGAGGGCGAAGAAGGCGGAATGCCATTCTGCTGTCGACACCACGGAGCTGTCGGGTAATTGCTTGTGTTTATTGTTTTTTTTTTATACTTGTGCTTATGTGAAAGGGGAAGGCGAACTTGGAGCAAGTGGCAAGTCGAAGTGCATGCAACAAAGGTTACCAGGATACTGCACAGCCACTTCCAGATTAATATAAACTTGTGTTGACATGTGCTTGCCTCCTGCATAGCTCTCTATCTGTCCCCCAAAAATGGTGGTGTATAGTTGAGTATTTTAGACCAAAGTGTTCTTTCTTTTACTGCCGAACTTTTTTCTTTAAAGAAGCTGCATTCTTTTCTCTCTCTTTTTGTATCTCCATGCTACCTAAACAGCCCACTTTTTCATTCATGACTATACCTTTGCCTTGAAAATTTCTGAATTGTTGATTTAGTATATAGTGGCTCAAAAATAAATGTACACGCATAAATGTTCTATTTAGGCATTGAAGCTGGCCATGGTGAAGAGGGGCGTGCTGCTTCACCTCGACTGGAGCTACCTGCACCCCGTAAGCTTTCCATAATATAACCATGCAGTGTGTTTAACTGACCAGCTCTGGTCTTTTTATTAGGGTTCTCGAAACTGATGTGGTCACCATTAGGGCCAAACACGTGTGCAATGACCAGCCAAGTTTGAATTCATTTTAGGATTGGTATAACAAAAGTTGGTCCCATAGAAATCTATAGGCTTCAGCAGGAACCTTTGAATGGAATCGAATATGCTGGAGTCAACTTAGGGAGTAGGCTGTAGTAGCAATTTTATTTTGCATGTGGCTGGAAAGCTTGTCAATGCGTTGCTGTACTGACCAATATGCACAAGTCAGCATTTGTTGTGGCCTATCAGAGAATGAATTTTTAAAAGGAGATGGCACTGAAAAATAAACCGAGACCTTCTTGCTATTTATGCATTAAAGCAGCACTGAACCACCCTTTGATCTTGGCAAGCGAACACATTCTACATGTAGCGGAAATAGCTAACAAGCAGTTTGTAAAGATGGCTTTCCAGAGGGCTGCTCCTCATTTTTTTAAATGCTGGCTAGCTTCCAGTAGGCATTATGTGGTCAGTTCTTTTAACAAATTACTTGTGTTCATACCCTGTCAGATTTATTATAGAGAATTAGCAAGTGGGTAATTGCCAAAGCATTGCCACTCTGTTATCATTCTTGAAAGTTCTGTCTGATACCTATCTTGAAAAGTTACCATAAGTTTGCTTCAAAAAAATAAAGGTGAGGTGTGATAGGCCTCTCATTGCCACTGGCACTGTTCCGGCTTAAGAGAACAAATGAATTGAGGGGTATTAAGGAAAGTAAATATTATGCTCCGAATGCCTTCGCTTATGAGGCGTTTTCAAACATTAAAAAAAATTGTATTCCTTGGAAAAACGCTGCACTCAACAGCAGAATGTGTTTCTCAAATCTTGGAAAAGGGTTCTCCAGGGCCCCTTTAAAAGTAATTATCAAAGGGCTATGTGCTTTCGAATGACTAGAACTCTTCCAGGAAGGCAAGTTCAAGTTTGAAATGTTCGCAAGAAGTTTAGGGATATTTTAAAAAGTTTCTATTATCTGAAAAGTGGCCCATCATCGTATGCTGAGCTGTGATCCTTAGACACAGGCAAGTTGATGATGTATGGTGCTTAATGGCGCAAGGGCCAGATATGGCCAAAGAGCGCCAGGCCAGTGTTCAGGAGTTGACAATGGAGCAATGAATTGCGAAAGGTAGATGTGTCGTGGCTGTAAAAGGGCCTAAAACCAATCACTGTAAAATGCGTAAAATGTATATGTAATAAAATTATGGCAATGGCTAATGAGGTGCACTATGATCACGAAAGAACAATTGCAAGATAATGACAATAGGCGAAAATATATCCAGACAAATCTTTTTAAAAAGCACTACTGCCTTGACAGACCCTTTGAAAACGTAAGGGCCTGGAGGCGCGTACTATGCAAAACTACTGTCGCGGTGACTACACAGGCAAGTTAGGAAAGTGAATTTAATAGTGTGTTTTAGAAGGAGCATCCCCAAAAACACAAACTCCTTTGTACGCCTTTTGGGTTCTATTGTACATTAAGGTGATAGACTACCCTAACTGAGTCCCCTGTTTTTATAACTCCCTGGTCTCCATCACTGTACAGAACTTGAAAGTTCTCAAGTAACTTTCCTTTAATATCTCACCATATTGGGTGTAATGCCATTTCTAGAGTAGTTAGTGTTCTCAATGTTCCATTTAGTGGAAAATTTGAACTTATTTATCGAGTTTTCAAGAACTGCACTGGGACACCACTGTATAGCCCCATTTGCTATCTGTGCATCGTGTTTCCTATCTGCACTCGGCCACTGTGATGTTTATACAAAACTTTTAAGGAGGGAAATAGCACTTCTATTGCAGCGTGTATTATGCATGGTCATTGTGTGGGGAATTGCACTTCTATTGGTATATTTCAAACTGGTTGCATGCTTCATTTATTAGGCTAAAGTTGCAAGGGCCACTGCACTACTATTACATTATGCCAAAACTACGCATAATGTCTGTAATTGTACAAAATTTAAGTGCTATAGAAATGGAGGAAATGTGTCTGTATGGTTTCTTGCAACCAATCTTTGGCTGGGGTCTTGTTTATATAATGGTGGATGAGAAATGGGGGTTTGTTGCTCTGTTATCCTGGCACTAATTGTGGATTGCTGCTACTCTACCCTAGCTTCACTGCTGCCCTCTCCCTGCCCCACCCTTGGCCTCAGGGCCCTGGCCAGTCCACCGTTGGCCCATCCTGTCCGGCTGCCCATGCTCTTTCCCTGCTGCAGCCCCTGCTCCTGCCGCTCCTCCTGCCCTTGCTCCTGCTGCTCCCCCTGCCCCTCTATGCATCGATTGAGGCATTGCCTAAAATAGGCCAAATAAATTATATTTTCGTTTATGCTTTGTGTGTTTCCTTCCTGCACTTTTTTACATCACGTTTTCTTAGCTACTAATTTTATAGGCAGTAAGCCAGCATACAAGCAACAAAATGGCTGAGTACAGGCTATGCTTGCAACACACTGGATAGAAAATGGCTGAGCACTGGATATGCTGGAAACGCATTGGATAGAAAATGGCTGAGCACTGGATATGCTGGAAACGCGTTGGATACAGAATGGTTGAGCACTGGATTCTTGAAATACAAAATGGCTGAACACTGGCTCTATGCTCGAACTACATTGGATTCTACAATGGCAAACTGTTAGGCCAATCTTGGCTCGAACAGTGGGTGAACCTTGGATCGGGTTGCACTTTGCCATGATGCGAGGATTGGGCCAAAGTTCGTACCAATTTCTGCGAGCATTGGACCATGCTTGGCCCAGTGCTGTTGTGCTGCCTGGGTCTCTTCGTCCAAATGTTTCCTTGACCAAAGTTCTTTCAGGATGGTCATTGGTCCTCGTACGTAACGGCCATAAAGGAGATCAAAAGGTGAGAAGCCCAAGCTTGTCTGTGGGACGTCTCTGTACGCGAAAAGCAGTGGGGTCAAGTATCGATCCCAATTTTTGGGGCTTTCATGACACATTCGCCGAATCATTTGTTTCAACGTTCCGTTAAAACGTTCCACTAAGCCATTTGCCATTGGATGGTATGGAGTTGTGGGTAGCCGTTTAAAGGAAAGCAGCCGGCTTAGCTCTTGCATGAGTTGTGAGATGAATTGTGCACCTCGGTCGGTAACTATTTCCTGTGGGATTCCAACGTGGGAAAACATCGCAAGCAATGGCTCGGCAATTCTTTCCGTGTCAATGCTTGGTAAAGCAACTGCGTCTGCGTAACGCGTTGCGAAGTCCACCAGGGTCAGAACAAATCAGTTACCATTAGCGGAAGTAGGGGAAAATGGTCCGATAATATCAATAGCGACTCGCTGGAAAGGAGTATTGATTATCGGCATGTTTCCAAGAGGTACACGTCCTACCAGGTATTTTGGGACAGTCCTCTGACAAATGTCGCATGATTTCACGAACCGGGTGACATCTGCTTGGACGCCAGGCCAGTAGAATTCTTCCGAGACCCTGTCGGCCATTCTCTTTGTCCCTTGATGACCAGAGAGAGATCTTCATGCGCTATCTTCAGGACGGAACCCCGAAGATCTCTCGGAAGAACAAGCTGTTCGATTTCTCTTTTTTTGGTCGCAGATTTGTAACGACGGAAGAGAATATCATTCAGCGGTATAAATGTAACAGTGGTCGATCGCGTGGTTTTGGTCTTGCCTACGTTAACGATGCAACCACTGAGACTTCGACCTTCCTTCTGTAACATTGGCCAGAACATCATACAATGGATGCTCCATGCATATGTCACGCACAGTGCCTTTAAAGAGCGGACAGTCAACTTGGACTTCAGCTTCGAGAAGTATCGTGCGGAGCTATCTAATAAATAGACAGTGCGAGTTTCCCCAGTAAACTTGTTTGCTGGCACAAGAGAGCGCTTTACTACGACAGTGTCGCAACTGGTATCTCTCAAAACAGTTATGGGTTGTCCTTCTAGACGCCCTTTCGCTGTCGGCATTCCTTCTGTTCGTAGTTTTGTCCCAACGGTGCTTTGCGCACCTGAACCAATCTTTTCAGAACTGCGGTCTTCGGTGTTTACAGCATGTGTGCTATGTTCTTGCCGCCCATCTTCGGTTGTTTGGCCGCGTTCAGAAAGAGAACACGAAGCCTCGTTGCGGTCCTTTGGGTTTTTGGCCTTCCAATCCATGGCCAGGCTTCCTTCAAACCGGTCGCAGCTTTAGATCCGCTAGTCCTAGACCAGCAGTCTGACGGCTTGTGTCCTCGCTTGTTGCATATGAAGCAATGGGGCCTTCGCTTGTCCGCTTGATGGCTCATTAGCTTGCGTCCCCCTCTTCACATACACCTTTTCTTCTCCACCTCTAGCCAGTGATCCGCTGTTTCTGCTAAACTGTCCAGACCTTGGCAACCTCACTCCTTCAGAAAGATGGCAAGCTTCTGATCACATCGTCGCAAGAATTGTTCGGAGACAACCTTGTTTCTCAAGGCGTCATACGTCTTTTCAGTTTTGGCCAACTCTTGCCAGTGATCAAAATACCCAAGCAACCTGCCTGCAAATTTGCGACCTGTTTCGCCATTGTCGGGCTTGGCCTCTCGAACCTTGATTCGATAGCCCTCTTCCATGAATCGAAACCTCTGGAGCAATGTTGCCTTAAGCTTAGCAAACTCAAAGATAGGGCCCACTTGTCGCTAGGCCACCCTTGGTCTCTGGCCACTCGATCGAACCTCTGAATGTATGCGTCAAGCTCATCCCGAGCTTCATTGAACGCTGGAATCAACTTGTGCGGGCTTCAAAAGCCTTGATTACTCGCTTCCCGATCACTTGAGTCGGCTGTGACTGCTTGACTTGACTATTGCAATTCTTGCACGCGCAGCCGTAGTTCCAACTGGCGTTCTCCAGCTTGCCGCTCCAACTCTCGTGCATGGTCCTCTTTGACAGCCTCACGCTCTTGTGAACGGCGTTCTCTTTTTCTGCTAGTCCTCATCCATCCACTGCTGGAGTGCCTTGCCTGTGAGTCCCAACTCTTTACCGAGACCTATCAGCTTTTCGGCATCCATCCTCAACCACTGCACACGAACAAAGTGAGACTCTCAAAGGTGCTACGAGAGTTTAGTCCTGTCGCGGACGCCAGATAATGTAAAGGAATAACGTGGACCGTCACGTTTGTTGACGTGCGGTGCGGTGAGGAAAGACTCAAAGGCGATATGGGACGGGTTGCACAGAGACATATAATTCACACTATTCTTTTACACAGGCACAAGTAACATTATCTAACACATATCTGATAGCGTATCAAGTCTTACGACGCGGCAGACTACAAAGTTTCAGTCACTAGCCCACTAACGCGCAAAGTCCGGGCGTCGTGGTATACGCCGCCCCGCCCCCCCCCCCCAGTGGTCGCTCACGTGTGGTCGTAACCTTCGTTGACATGCCGAATGCGTCGGAGGCGGCTTGGGTAGGCAGTGGCGGTGACGCGGCTGTCGCCGCTTGGTTCGTGGCTCAGGATTCTGACGCCGGAACTGCGAACGCACCAGAATCCTGAGAGCACAGGAATTGCCAGATCTCAGGAACCGGCCAGGCACGGGGCACGGGCAGGACCTCGGTTCGGTGGCTTGTGACCTGTAACGAGGCTGCCCAGCGATACACCCGGGTAGCCCCTCTCGGGACTGCTTTCACGAACCTCGCTCGGCCCTCGTTCGATCGGCACAAGTGGCCGCAGCTGCCCGTTTCCTTGTGTCCCCTTCTTCCTTTTTCTTCTGCCACCAACCCTCGTGCTTTATTTTCCTCGTTGTGTCGCATATGTAGCTGCCATTGTCGTCGTCTTTCACCACACGCAGTACTCCGTGCCCTCGCGTCAACAGGTGACACTGCGCTTGCGCAGGTGGACATCACGTGGGAAAGCATTGCAGGGGAGCGCTCGTTCAAGGTCAGGAGCGAGGAAAGGAGTCACGAAGGTACCGTGCGCGCTGCCTTACGGAGATGACTAACCAAGGAACCCTCCATTGATGGCGCCTCAATAAGAAGCTTTGAGAATTGACGTAAGGCGTCCTAGAATCAATGAAGGATTCCTTGTTAAGGTGAGGAACGTTTCAGAATTTGGGCCCGAGAGTTGGGCGCCGGGACACGTGTCTCGGGCCGTAGAGTTCGATTGAGTTTAGGGCCCTGCGCGACTGGTGTCTGTAGGCTCTTCGAAGAGGATGGAGCAGCACGGACTGCTTCCTCCACGGGGGCGGGAGGATTCCACCACTGTCGAACCACTGTGCGTGGGCTCGCAGTACTCCGGAGGCCTCTGTGACGCTGCCCCCACCTGCATCACATCGGCATAACTCCTCGAAAGGTATGACAGTCGCTTTCTTGCTTCAAAGAACGAGATTTTTTCTTTCAGAGTTAGTGCAATTACTTCCTTTTCTTTTTTCCAGCAAAGGCAAGACCGCGAGTAAGCTGGATGGTCCCCTTTGCAGTTAACACAGTGTGGAGAAGAAGTGCAATTGTCAGATTGGTTGTCATTGGAGCTGCATTTGGCACATGTTGTTTGTCCTCGGCATGCGTGTGAAGCATGTCCAAACCGTTGACATTTGAAACATCGTCTGGGGTTGGGGATATATGGTCTGACATTTACTTTTACGTATCCTGCATTCAGAGGAGTAGGCATTTCGCTTGTCCCAAAGGTAAGTATAACATGTTTTGTCGGAATTTCTTGATCATTTCTTTGGATGACAATTCTTTCTACTTTAGTCACGTTTTGTTCTTGGAAACCCTCGAGCAGTTCCTCATCACACAAGTCAAGGAAGTCCTCCTCGGATATCACGCCCCTGCTTGTATTTAGTGTTCTGTGGGCTGAAATTGAGACTGTCGCGTCGCCAATGCTGGTAAGTTCTGAGAGCTTTTGCACTTGATCTTTGTCATTTAGTTCTAGGAGGAGGTCCCCGCTAGACATTTTTGAGGCTTTGTATGTCGATCCAATTTTGTCTTTCAGGCATTTGGCCACCAGAAATGGTGAAAGCTTTCTTACGGGTATGTTATTTTCACTATGCACTACATGGTACTTCGGGAATGCTGGAACATTGTTCCGAAAGGAGAACTGAAACGTTGCTTCGGTGCGGCCTCTTTTCAGAGGCCGATCATAGACAACAGAGGTTTGCGCTGCCATAAGAAAATGTTCGAGTTCGGCAACAGCGCCGACCGCCCACCACGGAGCCCAACGAGGGGACGCGGCAGAGCTTGTGCACAAGTCTGCGTGACGCCAGTCGTACGCCGCTACTATAACCAAATATGGTGTACCCAAGGTAGGATAGCCACACACGGTTAACCCTTGCCGCCAGGGAGAATGGAAGTAAATGGAAGAGAGTAGAAGACAGGAAAGGCGAAAAAGTATGAGAGAGAGACGAAGATTGGGGAGAGAGAGACAGGAAAAGGCGACTACCGATTTCCCCCGGGTGGGTCAGTCCGGAGGTGCCGTCTACGCGAAGCGGAGGCCAAAGAGGTGTGTTGCCTCCACCGAGGGGTCGTAAAGGTCCAAACACCCGGCATCGGCTCAACCTCCAGGATCCTCTTTTCCCCGGACACGGCTAAGCCGCGCACGGTTACACGCGGGAGGGGCCAACCCTCATGTGCTCGGGTCCGTGGTGTCGCAACACACCAAACGCCTGCTGACGCAGACGCCCCTGCGGGCTGCACTCGTGTGTAAGGAAATACAACTGAAAACAGCGAATTGATGTGTAGGTGCATGGCATAAACAACAAATATCTTTATTCATTCCAGATAATTTCCAGCATGGAACGTTCCAATGGAAACACGTCTGGAGAGGAGGAGGTGGCAGACGCAAGCGATAGCCAAGGGCCTGCATCGACCACACAAAAGCGGAAGAGGCAGAGTGCCACTGAGAACTTCAGGAATAACTTGCTCGAACAGCAAAATAAGCTGATTGCTACGTTGCAAGAGGCAACTAAAGTTGACCAAGCTCTGCGGGAGCGGCAAGTAAGTGCGCAAGAAAAATTGGTGGACCTGCTGTCGCAGTATTTTAATAAATAATTCCACTTTTCGACTTCTTGGCTTTGCTAGTGGTCCATATGTTGGTGCAAGTGCATGGCAACTGCAGCTCGAATGTTTCTTCCAGTTGCGACGAGTGCATCCGTAGTGTGTGTGTTGGCTGCTGAAATATTGTGTCGTACAGCTGCGCCTCACCGATCCACTGCTGCGATACAGCATCACCAAAGTGTTCGCAAATATTATTCAGTACACAGCATGCCCTTATTATAAGCGGCACATTGCTGATGTCACATTCCATTCTCTTCATTATAAACCTGAAACGGGCTTTAAGCCGCCCAAATGCATTTTCTACTATTCTGCGAGATTTTGATAGCTGATAGTTAAAATGCTTTTGCTCTTCAGAGCTGCTTGTGCTCGCAAATGGCTTAATAAGGTTCGGCGTGAGGGGAAATGCCTGATCGCAAAGGTATCAGTGGGGGCACAGCAACGCCGCTTATCAGGGTGGTTGGGTGCCTGAATGTGGGCCCCGAAACAAGGCGAGACAGGCTTGATTGGTGGTACACATGTGCATCGTGGCATCTTCCCGGTGATCCAACGTTTGTGTACCGGAACACGTAACAGTGGCCCACCAGTGCGAGCAGTATCACGCTGTGCCTGTAAGAAAAAGCAAAATCACTGTTAAAGGTAAAGTCCATGACAAAGAAACTGGATAGTTTTATGCTGTAAGCACACATGGCAAAAGAATGCATTTTATGTAATGAAGCAACAGCATCAGATAGCAAGTAATATATTTTTAGGAGTATGCTGAACAAAGTACAGTTATCAAGAACATGTGGGATATATGCAATGTAGCCTGGATAAAGCAAAACTTTTTAGGAGCTCTTGCATCATACCATGTCATAGCTGTTTCATTTCTGTGAGGACACTGTTGGGTAAAAATGCACTGCAGCATTCAGTAAGCACTGAATAGTATGACATTCCTGGTACTTCACTTTTTTTTTTGTATGTGGGTGTTTTGAAATTTACCTTGGTGCCACAATAGCTTGCAATACAACGCATACACAACACAATGATGCACTCAAGTAAAATCACTCAACCTGTATCATATTCGCACGTTCATTATCCTGATGATGAATGTAGTGTTTTGTGGCGCAAGGGCCAAGTATGGCCAAAGAGCGCCAGTTCATTATCCTGACCATCTAGGTGAATCTTAGTTGTACTGGCTAGTTGCTAAGTAAGGTGCAGTCCACAGTTAAATGCCGCTAGCGCTCATGCCCTTTTAGAATGCATCACAAAGGTCCAATTGTCACTGACAAGCACAGAACTAATCACCGTAACCAAACATAAACCAGAATCTCGTTGTCATTGACTCAACCGATCACGATAGTCAAACAAAAACCAGTGTACAAGGACGGGTCATGATAGCAAAGTTTGGAATGCTGTACGCTCCACAATACGTAATTAATAGCACTTGTAAACAGTAATGAACCTTTGCATGATGATTGCAGGCTGCGTAAAGTTGTTCTCTTTTTTTTTTTACGCGAACGATGTTTAGTGTAGTTTCATTGCCTTTAAGCCATCCAGGATGCCTGGTTACAACAATGTATTTAGCTTACATTTGAAAGCACTAGTGTCATAACCTGCATCTTAACTCATTACTGCAACGTCACATTGCCATGTAGTAGGCATGTGTCAGGAAAAAAGCTGCCTAGCTTGGAAGAATTATTTTTTCTTTCGGCAAGATTCACAAAACTACATTTCTGTGCCTTAATGTCGTATCTTATCCCGCTTCAATCAATCGCCTATTGCTGCCCTATTTGTAGTAACGCTCGCCCTTCATTTCATGCACTTACCAGCCTTTGTAGTTATAATAGTCGCTGGCGTGTTCCTTTGGCGGAGAAACCGGAAAATGGCATCCGTCCAGAGCGCCGACACCTTGCGGGAATCCGGTGGAAGCATAGAATTCCCCAATGTGGTTCTCCATGTCATTTCCAGTTACCATCTTGACCCATTCATGTTCCAATGATGCCACCACGGTTTCGCAGAACTCGCGATAAATGATGTTGACCGTGGATCTGCCCATGTCAAATAAGTGGGCGACTGTCCTGTCCTCGGCAGATGAACAAAGCTTATAAAGGGCAACGGCGACCCTCTTCTCCACGGGAACGGCTTCGCGCATGTTCGTAGTCTGGCGTTCCATGGTGGGTCGGCAAACGTCAACTAAATATTTGAATGTGGTTTGAGACACGCGAAATGATTGTCGGAAATTCTGGTCCCCAAGGTTTGGCAGCGTATTCTCAAACCACCGTCCATGACGAGGATAGGCCCAGATTTCCCTTGGAGCGCGGCTAGACGACGATGCCAGCGCAGTCAGCATGGCGTTGTTCGCAATAATTTGGCGCTTGATAGCGCGCACTTTCGCTGCCGAGGCTTCCATTTCCGCTTCAATGTCAGTTATTGTGGCCATGGCGAGCGCGACCTTCTTTTTCACGTCTTCGTCACACATCTGCAAACAGTTGATCTCACCGCGAGCACAGCACAAGATCACAACTCGAACCGCGCACCGGTGAAACAACGTGACCAATGCGCCCATGCACGAATGCGAGAGCACAATGTGGCCAGCATCGCTTTCAACTTCGCTATGCTTGGAATGCAAAAGTCTTGCGGTAACATACCGTAAACTTTCTCGCTGTGATTTTATTAGAACACATACTGCGTTAAAAAAAACTACTTATACTTTACTTAAAGGCGACTATATACGTGAAAAGTTGCACGGGGAAGTAAGCACACCAGCGCCGTTTCTGTCCCATACGGCGCCCGTCGAAAGCTCGCACTGTGCCGTGTAGCACCGCCGCAACTCCATTGCCATAAATCTCCATTAGGGAGTTTCATCTTCAACGGAGTTCGCGGGTGCCCGTGTGACAGCGGTATAAGGTAGCACCAAATTTGTCACAACTCCATATTAGTTGTGGCCACTTCAACAATATGAAAGTTGGAGTCCCTGTCCAGCTCTTCCGCGAAGTCCCACTAAACATTCGCTTCCTGATAAAAGAGAGTGATCGAGCCAGAGGCTGAAACGTCATGGTTTATGGACCTCGTTTCCAGGTGGCATTATGCCCTTATGTCATCGCGTCAACCCACCATGGCGCTAAGCTGCAGAAACATAAAATACCACGTGGCTTTGGACACACTATGCACGGCAACGGACACCATCAGAGAACCAAGAATGAGCACTGGCTCGCACTGGAAGCCATCGCAAGCAGGAGTCCTAATTGCGACAACGGCTGTCCTTCGCCTTGCTTCTCCGTACTTGCTTACAAAACGACGGATATTGCTGGAACTTATTTTTCTTTCCTCATGCGTGCTGTTAGTGTTATGCTTTTCATCTTTCTAATTCGCGTTGTGATTTCGGTCTTTTTTTTCTCATTCGACACCGCGTTCCGCTACCGTTGGGATGGGAGGCGGGCGCAATCGCGAGTGTGTTTTCCTTTCGCAAGCGTTAGTAGTCGATGCCGAGGCAGTAGCGACATGCGACAAAGTGCGGGAAGAGTGCCTTCAGCAGCAACAGAACCCTCGCGGTCCTTCTATACAGCAGAAGGATCCCGAGTGCCCGCAGCAGCAGCAGCAGCCATGCGAGGAGTGCCTTCTTTCTAAGCAGCAACCGCGTGGCCTTATCAAGGAGTTCATGTCGAGCTGTCGCGACGAACAGCCCGGAGTCCTTAATCGAAAAAGTAGGTAATGATGACAAAGCACACCACGACGAACAACCGCCCGAGCAGAAAAAAAAGTCAACACAAGCCAAGTGCCGCCAAGCACAGCGTTTCAAAAAGCAGCTTCATCAGCAACATTTGGAGGAAACCGAGACACGGCTACGCGAAGAGGACGAAAAAGTCCAATCCGTGCAGTCGGGCGACAGTGGTACGGCTGTGTTTCAACGCCTCGTAAAGAAGGTGTATGATGCGGCGCAGGAGTGCGATGCTCATGAACTAAGGGCACTCAAGTTGGAGCTGCGGCTCTTAGACGGTCATTTTGTCTTCTGACTTCGCATTTCTGTCACGCGCGTCGTGCCCACGGCGGTTAACGCTGCATCGATCTGCTGGCTCCCCTCCGAGCGACATTGCGCTGTGTCACTTTGTGTTGCTCACGTCATTCGACAGGGCATACTGCTGCTGCCGAGTCGCTCGTGCCTGAAAGTTTGTTTACATGCGCCAGTATAACAGCAGCTTTGCCTTTAATCCCATGGTGTTAGCAGGGATTGCAGGGAATCAATGGATGAATTCAAACGACACGGTGGGCTCATAGTAAACGAAATGAAGTTGTCAGAGTGCTTGAGTGTTGGTGCCGCAGGAAAGGTAGAAGGATTTGTAGATTTGCGATCGTTCACACCTGACAGCCAAAAACACATTCCGCTTGATCATGGCATGGTCATTTTGTTTCAACTGTTGACAGGCTCCTGGCATCAAATTACTGGGAGTTTTTGCTTCCAGAGGAAATGTAAAAGCTGCACTGCTTTCGAAGATTGTTGTGGAAGCCATGCTGCTTCCACAACGTCGGATGGAGCCTCATGGAATCGGTCCATGTGGCGTAGGTTTGGTATATCGGGGTCTACAACATCCATAAAGTCTTCTGTGCCGCATCCTGTCGAGGAAGGCCGACGCCTCTTCTTTATATCAGACTTCCCACATTTAATGAAGTGTGCTAGGAATGGCTTTTTAAAAGCCCCTTACAAAACCACAGATGGTGCTGTGTACCATCAAAGGGTCGTATGATGAAGATAAATCCGCTGTCACACTAAAAGTGATGCCTAAAATCACCGCTTCTCATCTGAACCCAAACAACTTCGAGAAGATGAAGGTAAACTTAGGCCACGTAGGACTTCAGCACTGAACAAATGGAAGGCTATTTTTTATAAGAATGAAGTGTCTAGGCGTTGGAGCAACCCAGTTCCAACACAGGCGTTTTTGCACAGGATGGTAAAGCTAATCGAAGCAATGACGGCACGAATTCTATCACAAGGACTGAAGATTGATTCTCCTCAAGAAACATAAAAGTTCCTAGAATACCTCAACAAGTGGGAAACTTTAGACCCATTTAAAATTGGATTCGTTTCAGGAAGCACAGCCGAGGGTATGAGAGTTACTCTGCATGCTACCCTTGGCCTACTTAAGTATGCGAGTGAAAAGCTGAACTTCAATTGAAGTTCATCCTCACAAGCCGTCTCACTGCATTGAAAAGTCATTCGCCAGTTTTCAGGGTGCAACGATCGCCCTACGGCAACGCAATTTTTGATCAGTCAACTGCTTGAGCTTTTATAATTTGGTGAAGGCCCCAAACAGTGGAAACTGTTCAGGAGGTTCACTGACCTCTCTCCATGAAGATGGCAGTAGTGCCAAGCAAGTGGACTCGCTGATTGACAATCGCAAGCTCGAAGAAGCTTCTGGAGTATTGGAAAAGTCGGCGCTTGATCCTGATCATGTGTACGCCGAGAAGACGTGCGATGCCAGACTTGTTTATTACATAGCCGGGTATGTCGCCGGGAAAAATGTTCTGAAAGAGGCTGCCGCGACTGCTTCGATGAGCTTCTGGTAGCTCCGCAGGATGCAAGGAAAGACCTCGCTACGCTGACACATTTTTGTGACAACGGTGGGCTAATCTGTCCGTCGGAGCAGCTCTTCGCTTTGTAAAGCCCTTAAGATGACTTTCACGACATGGTTCAGCTACAATGAGCTACATCACGACGGCTTGGCTGAGTTGACCTCGTGCCTGCAGAGGAATTCTATCGTGCTTGGATGTGCACAGCACGGTGACAGCCTAACCAACCAGATCATAAAGTTTTTTTATAACGCGCCTCCACGAAGTCGATGAACAAGGAGCGTGCATCTTCCCGCAAGAGAAAGAACCATCTGAAACTTAGCAGTCTGACATAAACATTGCGCCCAACGCTCGACTGCTTTCCAACCAGTGCGACCGTATTTGTGTGTCTCTAAATTGTGTTTCGGCAAGTATACAGTAAAATGTATTGTTATGGTCCAGACCCTCCTTTCATTAAGAGTTGTTTCATAAATCCAAAGGTGAACTACAATGTGCAATCGCAAGAATCCAACAGCGTGTTGATCGCGTTTAGTTGAGGGCATTCCGCATCCGTGCAAGCTTCTGCCATCTGTTCACGTCATATTAGCATATATCATTGAGCTACAAAATGCAAAATGTGTTACACTAGCTAAAAAGACGCAAATTGGAATAATGAAACACGGCGATATGAGGCCTTGGCAACGCTTCTGGTCCAAGCACGTGACATGAATAAGGGCTGCAGTGCCATCTACCTTGTTCCCTGCAAAGCAGCATGACCGCGTGGGCGCGCTCATCACACTTCCCTATTCTAGCCACTGTAGTTCTCCTGCTTGCAGCGGCGTTTGTTGGAAAAGTGCACCTCCTCTCTTCCTCCTTGTGTGATGCATTCTCGCGTGGGCGTTTGCGGGCGAAGAGGCCCCCTACGCGCCAGTCTTTTCCCTCTCCCATGTGCGCCGTGCGTGGAAGCCCGGCGGTGTCTCTCCGCCCAACACGTGCGCCTTGCTCAAAAGAATACTCGCGTCTTATAAAAAACAGCGTGCAGCAGTGAGTGACATTGGGGTAACGCGTGGCAAACGACCCCGTGTGGAACGGGTGCGTAGGCGGCATGCGGAACGGAATACAAAAAAGCGGTCCGCCGGACATTTTTTACGTAGCGTTCCGCACGCCGTCTACGCACCCGTTCCACATTTTTGTGTACCTTCACCACCATCTGCTGCCACACTTCGCTCGTCTCATAGGACGGGCGTGGTGCGCAAATTTTCCGTTTGAAAATTTGAACTCAACGGTCGGCACGACCGTTTGAAAACTCGCAGGCGGCGTAGCGGAAACCTTTTTTTTTTGTTCAGTTATTTTTTGTTTTCTAGTTCATTTTGAAAGCACATTTATTACTAACGTCGCGTCGGGTATTTATGTTTGTCCTTATTCAAAACAAATTACGACGCATCGTAAATGTACAATACAATACAATAAGGCCCACTTACAGGTTTCCCATCAATCGTTTTTGTTCCATCGTAGTCCTGCTTTTTCAGTGTAGTTGTGTTTGTTAAAGTGCCCAAGATGTATCCAATAACGTATCCGAAGTCTCCGACGTCCAAGGTACCTAAATAAAGATGCCAATGACACCAAAGAAGTGTTTTAAGGTTTTGTGCCAATGCAGGAGCAAAGTGGCAGGGCCCTCGCCGACATTATTATGAAATTTATGCGACCTTGGAATAAACATGCCTCACCTTCGTGGCCAAGGTTATGATGGTGCCAGCTCGATGGCTGGTAAAACGAATGGAGTGCAAGCTGCCCTTCACCAGAAATTTCCAGCCACACTATACCCTCTTCAGGCGCAGCGTCCACATTTGTGGACGCCAACTTCACAGCTAAATATCTCAAAATTAACTTTGAATCTGGCGCGCAAACAGTGCTTCTTCCATCTCTACATGTTGCTGCAACAACCTGTGGCACCATCTGCCGCACCTGACACAAAATAACTACAAAAACAAATCTCAAAGATGGATGTCTCCACGTTTTACGGCGGCACACGTAAGTGGCTTTCACTTTTCAAGCTTTTGCGATATTCTATTCAACGCAGCATGAAATTCTGCATTTGTCAGTAATAGCTAAGACTACCGCATACCAATAAAAAGACTTTTGCAATAGGAAACAATTTATAGTGTGAGAAGGGGTGCGCAAAATACCACGTCCACGATCATGGACATTGCGCCTTAGTGCCGCCTTTGTTGTGGGGCAGCTATTTTGGCGGGTAATTTTGGCGGTGCATCATTTCTGCACCGTGCGTGGAGAAATGATGGTTATTTGTGAAATCATGGATCAAAACGTCAGAAAGTTAATGATGCAACAGCAGAAGAAATCCTGATGAAAACATCAAATGGAGATTTCTCAGATGGGGACCTTTCTGATGATGAAATGGTAGAAGAAAATGAAGAAAACATGGTAAGTTTGCTCTAGATTGTGAGACATTATTTTGTGTTCTCGGGAAAAAATATCGCACCAAACTGTCGAAAGTTAGTTTGTCCCTAATTTACGCTGCTTCAGCCTGCCAATGGTCAGGTGAACGCATCCATTGCCACAGCTGCACTGCCAGCACACGACCAGACGCCACGGTGATTACCTTGAACAAGCCTGCGGCATCCAAGAAGGCTGAGATCAAATGGATGAAGAAAGATTTTGCTCCAAGTGATGTTGACTGCCACTACGATCCTGAGATAGCGTCGCGACCGCAGCAGCCACTTGTGTTTTGTAGCAAGTATTTCACTGAATAGATATTTGAAGACCTTGCGCAATTCACCAAGAGGTATGTCCTACAAAGAGACGGTACCGTATTAGTCACTGCGAAAGAAGAGATCAAAATATTTTTTGAAATGGTCATGCTAATGGGTGTTCTGAAATACCCTGACGTCAGAATGTATTCGAAACCTGCAACGAGGATTCCAGCAATATTCGATGGGCGTGAAGAGATTCTTCAAAATTAGAGGCGCTCTTCACATAAGCAGCGCTGATGAAGAACGGGACCCCAGCAGCCAACGCACAATGCTGCCGGGGAGAGGAATGCACATCCACCAAAAGCCGTGTCCGCTGCAGGAAGTGCAACGTTTTTCTGTGTTTGACATCTTAGAACGACTGTTTTTATTTATTTCATAACAAATAGACTATTTCTGATAACTTTTGCATGAAAACACTTCCTAAGCAGTGTTCCCGCAATGATTATTTCCGAGCCTCCGAAATAAAAGCGCGTGTCTTCTTCATCACCTTTCACTGATATTACTGCTTTGAGGCACAATGTCCACATATGTGGACGCCACGGAAAAACTTTACCAATCAATTTTTTTCTGAATTTCTTGTGGATTCCTTCTTTAATAGCGTTATTTATTCACAATCAGAACAAAAACATTTTTTCGCTACGCCAGATTTAATTCGCCCCTGAAGGGGATACACACATTGTGCCAGCCATTCCCTCAACCTAGTTCTCTGTGCGGCGTGCTCCAACAGATATCCGAAACTGTTTTGGAACGCTGAACACAACACCGCACTTTTTCTGCAAATTCCTAACTGCTCACACGTTTTACGAGAAATGCTAATTTGGATGTGTCCCGAGTCCACAAGGCACCGACCTTTGGGATTATGTGAAACACGCTGGGTGGAAAAACATGATGCAGTTCTTTGATTTGTGAATCTGTTTGAACCGGCGATCACGGCTCTAGATGAGATAAAATTAAATGGCAGTGACGAAAGTCCAGTTCAAACAAATAGTCTAGCGTTGGCACTTTTGTCACCGGCATTCCTTGTGAGCCTGCATGTGGCGCTCCGTGTTAGCGGTGACTCTGCCTCCGTCAAATAAGCTGCGACTAGGAACATCGACATTAGCGCTGCCATTGACGACATAGATGTGGTACAGCTGACAATCGAAAATGACCGCAAGAATGCGACTGCTTCATTCTCAAAAATATTTTCACAAGTGCAGGAACTGGCAAAAAAACTGCATGTGGAAATCCCCAGCCAACGAACCAGTGTACAACAGCAGGATCGTGGGAGCGTTGCATCAGAAAATGCTAAGGAACATTTCTGTAGAACTATGTTCATTCCATTTATGGACTACGGATTAGCACTAGTTACACCAACGATTCAAAAAGCACAGGACAATCTCAAAGGACTTTTCTGTAATTGTACCATCCACAATACCACCAAGCAGTATCTCTGCATCTGTATATTCCATAGTATCTTTGCATTTCTAATGTATATTTTGCAGAACTCCTGCTTTTTATATGTACTCTCTGTTGTGACTGTAATTTCAGTGCAATTACAATACACGACCGGTAACAGCTGCTCTGAGCAATACATCGGAACGAAGGACAGCGTCATTGAGGTTTTTCGCTGGCCGTTGCATATGTGAAAAGTATAAACAAAGTACTTGGATGATAAAGATTCATCAAAATATGACCTCAACTTGTTCATTTCATGGCCTTACGTTTTTATATCAGGTGCATGCACTGCTTTGCTGGTTTCGAACTGATACAGTTTTAAACTTTGCATGATATTTTCGCTACTTATTAAATAGACAAAAATGTGGAAGCATTGATAGTTATTTCTGCCCACAATTTTTGGGACATACAAATATATTCTTTTATGAAAAATACATATTTTACTTTACATATTACATATACTTTACATATTTTACAGTGCGTAGTGTTCAAGAATTCGATTGCAGCATCTAATATACAAGAGCATTGGCAATGGCAATGCAGTTATTCATGCATTTGATCCCTCGACAAATTCTATAAGGAGGAGGCCTGTGCCGTTATGTGAGCCTCCCCCCCCCCCCAAAAAAAAAAAATTTCTGGCTACGCCACTGCCCTGCCATGAGAGGCTGCAGTTGGTCCCAAGGTGCCTCGCTCGAACGTCGTCAAGGTTGACGGCCACACCCTGGACTGCCAGCATCACGGACTTGACCGAACCTCCATGGCTCCCGTCGCCAGTGCGATGCTGACGCCACAACCTTCTTGGCCCAGAGCCACGTCGATAATGGCCGCACAGCGCCGCTTCACCCTCGATCACGGCTCAGGTCACGTGACGCGCCTCGAGGGCTCGTGCTGTTCGGACCGATACGTGCACATCGTCCTCCTCTTCCTTTCTGCGCCCATGCTTCTTACATATGACACTTAACAGATAAAAGGAATAAGACCTTCCTTTACAGTTTATTTAGAAGACTCGTGGCCTCCAAAAACCTAAAAACGTCATCGATGGGTACTAGTGCATGCTCTGATAGTAATGAATGTGGATGAAGTAGTGTATCAGTCTTTTGAATAGTTCGTGAAAATAATTTTCTTTCTCGAATTCCGGACATATGATTAAAATGCGATTCACACTGAGAGGTTCCTCGCATTGTTCACACTCCATTTGTTCTCCTAGTAAAAAATTCTGGGTCAAGTGTGTGTGTTCTATACGAAGACGACAAAAATCACTTCAATAAAACGGTTCTTGGTGGTAACACCACTTCCATTCTTGTAATGGTTTGAAGTTTGTTGTGCCCACTGCCCACGATTTGAAGTGTGCACTCAGACTCGTCAGCGTCAGCCAATTTCTTCACGCTCCAAGATTAACAAGCCATGAACTTGATCGCGAATGCCTTGTTCATCTGCTTGTCCCCAATCCTCGGACGGCTTGGGCTAATCCCAAAGTCCAGTTTTCTACGAATCCATTGATAGACAACCCAGACTTCTTTAAAGATTCTGCGCAGCGGCACACAATGAAAACAAAAACAAGGAAGAATTTGTTTGTTTTTTTAGAAAAGCATCACCTGTTATTCCCGGTCTCTTCTTTTTTTTAACTTTTTTTCTCCTCATTTCTTTTTCTCCCCTTTTGAAATCTTGTGTGCGGAAGAGCCCCGACATTCCTTCTACACTTTCACTAATCACGTGTTTGGTTGTTTTTGTTTTCTGCACAGCTTGTACTGCTTGTACTGTGTACTCGAGGGTTTTGATTCGGGCTTGTTGATATATCATGACAACATACAGCGCTGTGCGTGTGTCATGTTCTGTGTCTATGTACTAGCTAGTTGCGCTACACTAAGCGCCATCGTTCCTGTGTAGTCTGTACACGATGAAATAGTTCTCATATTGAAAGGAGCGAGCTTGTGATAATTGCTGTAGGTGCTATGCAGTGAAGAGGCAGCGAGGGCCATGACACGAACAATTGCTCAAGGACAGTTTTTTGACATCTAAATACAAGCAGAGAAAAGCTGCTCCACAGAGCTACAGTTCTTTCTTCTGTTTTATGTAATATTTTGCTAAGCTGTGTTCTTTTCTCTCGTGATGCGCATTGTATCTCCAATGGACAATATTTCTTTTGTTCTTTTTAAATATGCGGCTGAAGTTTATTATCACTTATTACAGACAAAGCGAGGTAGGTAAAAGTTCATGGCTGCTTTTTCCTTCGAATATCACTGTTAATATCTCATTAAAGACTCAAGATATACAGAACGTGTAGCTGGTATGCATCGCAAGTTCAGTTACCATTGCTCCGGACTACACAAGTCTATTCGCCTAATAGCATATCAGACGTTTTTTCAGCCGATATTATTATTTGGCTGTGTATTATTTTTCAATTGGTCCGCCTATAAAATTAATATCACTATGCATGTACATTTCCCATGTATGGGCAAGTCCCCCATTATGCGACGACGTCACGTGAACTAGAACAAGTTATTGGCGTCCAAAAAAGTGATGTTTCTTTTTCAAGGCACGCCTGGTAACGAATACTACACAGCGGTGTTTTTCATTTAGTTGTTTTCACTTATCTTGCTGGTAAAAAGTTGTAGTTCTGATAAAAAGTTCTAGCTCGTAAAAAGTTTGTTAATAAGAAAGGAATCAGACTTCTTGAATCCTGGGTAACAAGAAAATGAAAAGGTTATAAGTGCCTAAGAGGCAAACAGTCGCAATGCATTATACTGAAACATACATAAGAGAGTGAGAAATATAATTAAAGTGCTGACCGTTACCTCTAGCCGATCAGGCGCAGAGAACGGTAAACAGTCTAGGTTGTCAACTTTCTCAATTACCTCAAACTCCTTGCCGTCAACACTTGTCATTAGTTGCAGAAAAGAGCGACTCATGACTGGTGTACTACATGAAGGGTTATGTAGCCAGGAAATGCGTCATGAAGTTTGACTGTTCATCATACAGTGATGCAGCGGTGAGTCAGCTCCCGTCAGGCTTCACAGAGGAATGCGACTGAGGTGGGCTTCCATATCCATCAAAGGAGCATTAAACTTTCATCGCCACACTTGAGGATCTATTTACAGAATGTTTTAGTGTCAACCAGCTTCACACAAACAGCACATCTGACATGTCACTTGTAAGCAAGAGCTTTCTTCCCTCCAACACTGTGGGCACTACTATACACTGTTCACTGAGGAAATTAGTGTGAAAATTTCTTTTTGTTTTTACGTGCCTGCACTTTTTGGTTAAAGGCCTGAACAGTGCTAACAGCACTAAGCGTCAGAGGGCCAAGCACATTAAACTGAGCAGGATGATATAGATGAATGTGTGCAAATTCACGTCCCTTCAAATCGCTCAATGTATCCTGTTGCAAATAAAATGCTCCTGCTTGTTTTCAAATGCAATAAGCAGCTTGACAGACTGAGTTATTAAAATGCAATGATTTTCATGAAAAACTGAGTAAGAGCGCAAGTGCACTAATAGGTTGGCGAGACGGCCAGCCCACACCGCACCCAGGTGAAAGTCGCAGTGGTGGCATCTTCCGGTGTAGATGGAAACGGCCTCAGCGGGGAGCTCGCCCTCACCCGGCACACGGCTGCGCTACCGTGTGCCGGCGACGGTTCCTGCAGCAGCAACCGTGCCACCTCTGCCTCGGCTCGCCTCGGCGACCGTACCACGGCAATGACAAGCGAGTCGATCGTCACGACCGAAACCGTGAGATGGTTTTTTCGGAACTCTTGACGCGCCGAACGGTGGTGTAGGACTGAGCGTCGCGTACATCGGTGTGTGCGTGAAAATCCGCTGTGACATTGTTTTGTTTTCTTTTCATTTCCTTTCCTTGCCCATCGTGTGTTTGAAAGAAAAACATTTTTTTGCCTACTAGCGTTTCTTGTGCGTTTTTCTCGTCTCAAGACACACAAACAAGTGACGAACGTCCATAATCATCACAGCCATGTTTTATGCTGACGTACACAGCGTGACAGCAGCCAAAGAATGTAAAGGCACGACGGACACAAGCACTTGTCTCCGTCGTGCCTTTCAGTCCTTTGTCGCGCATCCTGCTTCTTTTGTGTATCTCCATCAAATTCTACTAATGTTTCGAAAACTTCTCTTTATTCTGTCCCCATAAGGGAACTTGAGGAAATGTTAACAATATTTAAGTAATGGGCAAAGAGATAATCTGTGCAACAAGTTTTGTGTCCGTAACATAAATGCGTAAACAATGACATTTCAGGTGGGCCTGCTACTTCATCTGCAACAGCCATGGCTTTGCGGAAGCCCTGATCACCCCGCAAGACGAATGCGCACCTCCCTCCACTGCCATTTGACCACTTCAAGGTAGTGTTCCGTCCGAGAGATGGTCTGAACCTCTGTGCGTGGCCTCAACCTTCTGTTGCCCAAGCCATTGGTGTAGCAGCTGGGCTTGATGCTGCTGTACTAAATGAGCGCATTATCCGAATCCGCACTGACCAAAACGTTGCGGTGATTAGCACATCGGATGAGAACCTCACGGCTGAACTTCAGAAAGTCCAATCTATAAGTTTGGGCCTCAACCAGCACGCCGGCGTGTCCAAGCCTACGTAGCTGCACCTGACAGCTCTTGCAAAGGGGTAGTGCCAGGCATTGAACCGAACACCACTGTGAAGACGCTACTAGAAAACTTGCGCTGCTCAGAGGCTCCCATCCTTCACGCCCGTATGATGGGATCTACAAATCAGGCCCTCGTCACTTTCTCCGGCATCCAGGTACCCCGTCACATTCGCTTGTACGGAGCAGAGCTCCGCTGTTACATATACCGACCCCGCCAACAGATATGCAGTGTGTGCCTGTCCATGGGTCATCGAGCGGACGTGTGCCCCACGCCCGACAAACCCCGCTGTGTAGCCCTGCGGTACCTCCAACCCACTACCAGAACATGAGTGCACACATAAATGCATACATTGTGGAGCCGATCATCCCGCCACGGACCCTCGGTGTCCATCGCGTCAACAACGGCCGTTCAATAAGTCCTATGTGCTCCAGGAACGTCTCAAACGCGGAAAGCTGTGTCCCCCACCTGGATCAGCACATAGTCAGCCTAGGACGACTGCGGGCTCTCTGCGGAATCCGGACCAACCGACAAAGACACCAGTGAACTCCGCTGTGCAACCCCCAACTAGTGGACGCAGCAGTACTCATGGCCCACCTGGACATGATCGACAGGCAGACCGGGCCGTCCAGGCAACCCCTCCAAGGAGCGCGCTGCTGGCAGTGGCCATCCGAAGGAACATGGCCAGCAAAAAGGTGGCCACAACAAAGAACAAACGGTAAGCTGGGCAGAGCAGTTCCCCCCTCTACCCCCCTCTCCACTCCCTTCCCACACTCTCACGCAAACATCAAAGCAACAACCCACTCTGCAACCCATGTCAGTCGAAACACAGCATCGCCTTCACAACCCACCACCTACGGTCCGCACAGACTACTGCACACGAGAGGCGTTAAACGAAATGGCAATTTCACTAAGGAAAGAATTTGCCGCTATGATGCAGGTAGAAATGCAGAAAATGAAGGATGGCATTATGGCCGAACTAACAGCTCCGCTCCAACAGCTAATCCAACAGGCCCTGCAACCTGCCGTCCAGCAGATAGTAACAGACGTTAAACAACAGATAGCGGCTGTCCTTGGCGAACTCCCTATTGCTCCACCTGCACCCAAACGTGCGTTGTCTCCCACACGCGACACACAACGAACACATCCTTACACCCGCCCATCCTGTTTGCTGTCACCGTCTCGAAAAACCGCCCCACCAACCACAGCTATAGCAATCCCACTTCCCGCCACCCTCCACCAGATTTAGAGCAGTCAGAAGTGCCTCCGTGTAGCAACGAGGCCCCAGTATTGGATGATCATGGCCAGAAACCATAAGTCAACGCGTGCATCCCCCCAACTCCTACGCGTATGGCTGTGGAATTGCAGGGGCTACTGTAGGAAACGTGGAGCTCTAACGCAATTCATTGCTACACAGCCGAATTCTCCTGATCTAATAGCGTTTACAAGAAGTGCAATGTACTCCTACACTTCCCGGCTACCATACATACACGGACGTAACAAACAATACTCCGCATCGTACAGCTACATTAGTTTCTAAACATATCACCGTCATCGAACACACCTTCCAAAGCTCCTCCATCTCACATGTACTTCTTGAGTTGGTCCCGTGCTCTCGCTCCAATAGCAGCCTGTACGTGCTTAACATCTACAGTGCACCGAACACAAGGCAGGACGACTTTGGTCATCTATTCGCACAACTATGCAAACAGGGTAAACATATATTGATTGTAGGCGACTTCAATGCCCCCCATATGGCCTGGGGATATGCAACGGAAACACCCAAAGGCCGCCGACTTGCTAAAGCTCTCGCAGTTCATAGCATGACCCTGCTGACGGAACCTGATCAACCCACTCGATTTGGTAATAGCGTCAGCAGGGACACATGCCCCGATCTCACGTTAGGCACCACTCTCGGTGAAACCTCATGGTGAATCTGGGCAGCGATCATCATATATTAGCTACAGAGCTTCAGGTAGCAGCCACGCGCGCCCCAGAACGTATCATAAAGATAACAAATTGGGATGCATTTAGGCGTAACCGAACATTCACTACCCCTCAAGACTCTCCCTCCCTTGAGGCTTGGATGAAGCAGCTCCAGTCCGATTTGAAAACAGCAACGAAATGCATCACTGCGACGACGGAGACACCCGGATGTGGATCGCGATCTGCTCCACCTCTGGGACGCCCGCAGGGGCTTGACACGGCGGTGGCGGCGGCAGAAGCATAACCGAAAACTTCGTCTCCGCATCACCAACCTAGCCACGGAGGCAAATGACTACGCGAACACCCTCACTAGTAACAATTGGCATAACTTCTGCTATCGCCTCAACGGCACACTAAGCACACCTCGAACGTGGCGTATACTCCGCGCATTGTTAAATCCCACGCAAACAAAAACACACACTGCTAACACAATCCGCACCATCCTCCACAAATCAGGGCTTGACGATACCACCCTACTGCGCACCTTACAGCAATGCTACATAACCACGGGCACCTGTCCCGCCTACCGTGATTATCCACAAGTACACAATACACCCCTAGATGTCAACATTACAGAAGCAGAGGTTAGGGTGGCCTTGCAGAACATTAAGCGTAATACAACACCCGGGGCTGATGGGATTACATACACACTTCTACGTAATTTAGATGACCAGGCCATCCAGCCTTTAACTGCGTTTTACAACGAACACTGGAATAACGGCACGCTACCACAGGACTGGCGACACGCGGAAATCATACTTATTCCTAAGCCTGGCAAGCCGCTATCCCTCCAGAATCTCCGACCTATATCTTTGACTTCATGTGTAGCTAAACTCTTCGAACACGTACTCTCCCGACTCCAGCCATTTCTCAAAGACACTCACTTTTTTACGGATACACTCTTCGGCTACCGTCCCGGTATTTCTACACAAGACGTTCTGATACAACTTAAGGAGGACGTGTTGGATAGCCCCACTTCAAATCAGGTAAGGGCAATCCTGGCCCTGGATCTCAAGGGGGCTTTTGACGTCTCCCACGACTTAATTCTCGACAATCTCACTTCCTCCCAGTGCGGCGCACGTATCTACAATTATGTCAGGGCCTTTCTTTCTGACCGCACGGCCACTATTGGGATTGGAGACCTCCGGTCGGACATTATAAGTCTCGCAGGCAGAGGAACGCCACAGGGCTCGGTCCTCTCTCCCACCCTGTTTAATGTGCCAACATCCTGCATGCCATTTACGCAGATGACATTACAATCTGGGCAACCAAAGTGTCAGACGGAACCATTCAGGATGCTCTCCAGGAAGCTGCATCTGTTGTACAAGACTATGCTGCCACCGGGAGCCTTACGTGCTCAGTCGAAAAGTCAGAGTTGTTAGTGGTACACAAGCGTCGCCGCAGAACCGACGATTCTTCCGATACTTCACTGATGATGATGTGTGGTGTTTTATGGCACAAGGGCCAGTTATGGCCAAAGAGCGCCATGCCAGTGTTTGGATATTTCACTGTTCCTTGATGGCCGTCCTATCCCTCAGGTACCTCGACTCCGCATTTTTGGCCTCCACATTCAGGCTGATGGCAAGGCCTCACACACTACGCACCTTCTGACTCAGCAGATAACACAAATTACACACATGATCCATCGCATCACCAATCGCAGGAGAGGCCTTCGCGAGAAGGATGTCCTCCGCATAGTACAAGCTCTCATAGTTAGTCGGTTCACCTATCACCTTCCCTATCATAATCTCACGCTTGCTCAAACCGAAAAGATGGACGTCCTTCCACGGATGGCGGTGAAGACGGCTCTCGGCTTACCTCCACACGCTTCTACATGACGCCTTCTTCAGCTTGGTGTCCACAACAACATAACCGAACTGCTCGAGGCCCAGCACAACAGTCAGCTCCAGCGTCTTAGGCAAACTCGTCAGGGTTGCGCCATCCTCTCTCGTCTTGGCTAGCCCACTCCTGAAAAACCCACACAGGTACCACAACATAAACTCGCTCCTAATATTCGCGCTCTCATTAATGTGGCTCCGATTCCACGCAACATGAATCCCCACCACCATGCCCGCCGTCAACGTGCCCGAGTTCAGGCCATGACACGCGTCTTTGGTGATGGCACTACAGACTTACAAGTTCTTTACACTGATGCGGCATGCTACCCAGAAAACCCGCCATGTGTCTAGCGGTGATCGACATCAGACGCGCTCGTGGCATCTGCCACACTTCGCACTACGGACAGTGGTTCGGCAGAGGAGGGAGCTATTGCTCTGGCCATTGTCCACGCCTCGACATTCCCATCACAGGACGCCCCTGTCACCATAGTTGACTACAGACTCACAGGCTGCTTGCCGTGCCTTTGCGCAGGGACTTGTGGCTGCGCATACTCACAATATCCTGTTTTCTGTCTCGCCGTCCACTTTACGTACGGTGCGCATCGTCTGGACTCCTGGACACGCCTCTCTCCATGGAAATGAACGCGTTCATGCGGTTGCCCGAGGTCTGACCGGCCCGGCTCCATCGGAAGAACTATCCAATTCAGACGACGCACCGACAGAACCACTAAACTACAACGCAATGCTGGAGTACTACCGACAGAGACGTTATACGTATCCTCCTCCCCATCCTCCACTTAACAGAGCAGATGCCGTCGCTTGGCGGCAACTGCAGACTAATTCATTCCCTTGCTTCATCTCTCTCATCGCACTCTATACCCATCCTACTGCCCTTACTGGGGATCCGAACCAACAGTCTATCATTCCACGTGGGAATGCTCTAGTCCACGGGGCGTTCCTCCTATCCCCAACCCCACCCTTTTCTCTTGGGAGTCTGCACTGCTCAGCTTAGGCCGGCAGGAACAGCAACAGCTGGTCCAGCGGGCTCGCAGGGTCGTGCAAGGCAATGGAGCCCTGGACTGAGGGCCCCACCCAACGAGGAAGAATTACCTTGCCTTTGTGAATAAAAGTTTATTCTCTCTCTCTCTGGCGAGACGTGCTTGCTGGAAATCAAGTGCCCAAACAAAAGCATACACAGGGATTTTTGATGATTCAGAGCACTCGAATCGTTGACAGGTGCATCATGTTGATGGAAACACCACACTATGCAAATTGCATAGATTTACACACACGTCCAGATTTTGATGTACCTGCGTAATGCAAAGCTGCTTCTTTTTGGTATATTGAACCAAGCAGAGGGTGACCATGCTTCTCTGTAGGGACGATGCCTTCCTTCAAGAAACTATTCCAACTCAAACAATTTTACTTTCAGTAGATTTTGCGTTAACTTGTAAGGCACCCAAATTTGTAACATGAAAGATGCCTCACTCTCTAGAGTGATGTACTTTTCTTTATTGCATAGGGTTGCTGAATACTTGGTATACAAGTTGAGTGCATTTCATTTTATTTAAAAAACAAGAGGTACGTTTTTGCCACATTTACTTATGGTTGAATATTTCGGGGCAGGGAGTTGAGGCAGGGACCAAACGTTGGAAGAGAGAGTATAGTTTAAAGACTAGTGCAAGTGTCTGTTGCCTCCTCGCAGCTTTACCATACTGTATTTGTGTTAATACAATGCAAGACTTCAAAATTTCGGGCCTCAAAACACGCTTCTTACATTTGGGTTTGCAACATGAATACAGCAAATGTCTTCCTTTTTCTTGATTTTCCTGACACTTCAGACTACTAGGTACACCTGCAATCGCTAACATGCATGAAGCCGTGTTTGATAGGGCCGCAGGCATTTCCGCAGGGCTGCCTGTTCAATAACCTTTATGGCATGGAGGACGAACTCGTTCTTGCCGATATAACTAACACATCAGCAGTGACGAGTAAATTCTGCCTGCACTTGTACTTTCGCTGTATTTTGCCATGGCAGCTCATAGTAACAATAAATAATGCCCCCAGCGGGCACCCACTTTTGTGCATAATTTCCTGTTTCTTTGTTCTTCCTGCTGTCATCAATTGGCGCTAAATGTGCTATTCTTTTTTAGAGACAAAGTCCTCCCTTGCGTTACTTAGGTGCAAGAATACGCATTTTTTATTTTATTACACATACCTATATGGGTTAATTAACTGTGCTTGGACTTTGGTACGCTTTCACAGTTGTACGACCACACTGCCGCTGCTTGTAGCGCCACATACTAGCCAATACTACTATGAAGCCTATGTAGGGCGAGGTCACTAGTAGGGCTAGTAGAACAATCACGCAAGCGGCGTGGCAGAAGATATTTCAGTGTTTGATTTTAGTTTTCACGTTTCGGTAGAGATTGGTGGTGTATACGATGGGTCCACCAAAGAGACGAAAGACATACTTCGATCATGGATCAAGTGATTCGATTCCGAAAACAACAAAATGGTGCCTTCACAATTCGTCACGCAACGCTTCACAAGCACTTTCACCTCTTCTCATGCATGGGCGAAAGATGCTCGCATTCCTCTACGTGCACCTTCATCGGAAAGTTCGCTGGCCCCTCAGCACGATCAGTATGGCGAGGAGCGCGAACTGTCATCTCCGGATATCTTTAGTAATGACTGCAATGAAGATTTGCACGTATCTGAGTCATTCCAATGGACGATGGTGGCACATCACCGAGTGCACCATCTCAGGACAGCTATGTAGACGAGAATGTGGACTTGGATAGAAATGACGTATTTTACGCAGACTTAGCTGAACCCTTCAATGACAGGACGCTGACCCGGGGCGATGCTTACATGATGATCTTGGACCTCGCTGTCAAATACGGGTTCTCATGAACGGTAATCGAGGCCATCCAAAAATTGTACAACCTTTTTGGGAAAAAGGCGTTCCCTGAGAGCAAATATTTATTTAAGAAGCTGCGTGGTGTCAATATCACAGATATCCTGTTTCACTTTTACTGCCCACATTGCAAGCTGTCACTTGGTGAAACGAAGGAAAGTTTAGAAGAACGATGACTTCGAGCTGAGTGCCAAGTGTGCCATTCGAAATATCTTGGACGTGACCTCGTACGTTTGGGCAGTTTCTTTGTGAGCCTGCCTATCGAAAAGCAGCTGGAGTCCGTGCTTTCTAGCAAGACAGCCAGTACTGCTGTGATGGCTAGTCTGTCTAATAGTTCTGGAAGGACTTCTTTAATGAGTCACATAACAGATGGGTCGCAGTACCGAGTGACACAGGAGAAAGTTGGCATGGCAGCACATGACTTGACAGTGACCGCAAACTGTGATGGCAGCCCCATCTTCAATTCACCTAAATACAGCATGTGGCCAGTTCAAATAACCCTTAATGAATTGACACCATTGCTGCGTTGGAAGAATGTAATGATGCCGCTACTGTGGTATGGGAATGAGCATCAAAACATGACACTGCTGCTGGAAGCCTTTGTCATTCAGCTGCAGAAACTTAACACAAGTGCAAAACTTGGATATTGACCGACACCCAGATATGCTCTAAAGTAAGTAAAAGTTTTTTATGTGCAATTACCGTATACGTACGTACTAGCTTGTCTATACAATAGCTCGGTTTGCAGGTGTTCTGCATCTGCTGTTGTGCAGATTCACCCGCAATAGCAGCAATGCAGCAGATGATGCAGTTCAACGGATACTTCGGCTGCAGCTGGTGCTACCATCCAGGCAACAATGTAGATGGTGAGTTTCATACGAGAAGCGTATATTGTCTTCCTCATTATAGCATTCGCATGTGTCATCGGCAGAGTGATTATCTGAAGTTCAACTGAACTTCAACCAAGCAGTGCGGTATGATTGTGAAGCTCAATAAGTTTCACATGCTATCATGTCTATAACAGCACCCAGTGGAATGTGAACTGGCAGCAGCCAGAGAAATGGTTTTATGAATCTCGTGTCAGCATATCGTAAGATAGCTGTCATTATACACCACTGCCACTTGCTTGTCATTGTGTTCACAGCTTAGTCTGTTGTCTAATAACTGCTTGTGCACAGCAAAATCACTAATCACAAAAATAAGGCATTTTTACTTTTATGAAGCAGTTCGTTTAACAGTCGGTTAAAATAATGTTCTTAATTTATTGAACTAGGTGCTGGCACGCGGTCAGTACTGGATGTGAATGTCACCTTGTCACCTCTTTTTTTCTTCGATATAGGCACAGTCAAGTATGGCTTAAGCCAGGCCATATTTTAATTACACTCAAACCTAAAACTCAAAATAAAAGTAAAACTAAAACACAATGAAGAAATACTAATACTTGCACAACCTAATTATTAATCCCTAAACATGTCCTTGTTCCGCCTACATTAGTCCTCAGGCGTTTTCTATGTGAAAGTCAGGCACCCCTATCCTCTGGCTGCGACACTACGAGTAGTGTCAAGAATGGGGAAGTGTGACGAGCGGCACACAGCGCCTATGGGGCGCAGTGAAGCCGCTGGTAGGGAGCCGCAAGGGGGCGCGCGCTGTCCTTGACACGTCGCCCGATGCAATGCGCCTTTTTCGAGTTGGTAGGGCGCCTCTAGCAGCGACCGCTGAAATCACAACTGAGGGTCGGGGCGGCGCAGCCTGACAAGTAGGGGCAAGGGCAGACAGTGTGCTGTTCAGTTGATAGCGTTTTTTCTCGCGTCTTCGCGCACATGGTACTAGAAGTACTAGGTTCAAACACGTGTTACAAGCTTTCCGCTTTCTTTCCTAGTTGCTTAGCACATCGAGCGCCTCAACAGTGATGTTTTTCTCGAGATGTACTCGTTAGATGAGTTCAAGTCGTTTTACGACACCGGCGGTGAATGGACTTCTGACCTGGCCTGTGTGCCCGATTTGAGCGATTGTTGCATGGAAGCCCATTTCGCCTCATCGAACTGCCAGCAGCACAAAAGTTGGCTTTTCAAAGAAGAAAAGTACATTCGTCGTATCGAATGTACTGTTCACCGGCGCCCATCCATCGGATGGGCGTCCTCTTAAAAAGCATATGCCTGTGCTCCATGAAGCCTGGCCATTACAGGCAGCTCGTCGCTTTCAAAAAGGCCGAGACAACGAGCACCGTCCAAGCTCACTGTGACTGCGTGGCAGGGTGAGTTGCCATTCTCTAAGTTTACCAGCAATGCAACTACTGTATTATTAACGTCAGCATTTCACCGGAAAAACGCTGTATTTATGGTTGTGCATTTCTCAGTGCCATTTTCGTTTAGCAAAATAGAGGTTAAAAGCAGTGTTCTCATTGTTCAAGTCATTGCGTAAAAACATAGCCACTTACATGCACTCACTTTATCCGTGGACTCAGCGGTATGGTGAAGCAGAAACGCTATGCTTACTTGCTAAAGCATTTTCTCATGCCGTCTGCTAGCAAGAATATCAAGGCGGAGGCCGTACTTGTTCATATTTTGTGTAAAATCTGCGCATTCGTTGAGGTGTATCGGCAACGGTGACACTTGTTTTTCATGTTGTGATTGCATGGCCATGTCGTGTGTGTTGTAATCACCATCTCCTTTTTTTGTTGCATTGCTGGTGTAGTCGGCTTAACTATTTGAAAGGACATTGATGCGAGTTCACACATTTCCATTCTTCAAAACAGTTTGAGCCAGAAGTGTCAACATGTGGCTGCCCTGCTGTTCGCCGTCATTGAGGTGCAAACACCTTCCTGTACAGACATGCCATGCAGATGGATGGCACCAACTCAAGGCAAGTATATCTTAAGCTGCCTAGTCATGATGCACTGGGATCTCACTTTGAAATGTGCCCTCTAAGTGCGCACATAGCGTGTTATTATTTATTACCATTAGACAGTAAAACTGTTCATTGCGTTGAGCTTGCATGTCTCAGATTTACTGGTTTCTATTTTTACGCATTAACTTTCCAAGGGTTTCAAAGGGTGTTTTAAAAGCATGCTCTTTATATTATAAAAGAAACATGTACAATAGGTTGATTTATGCGGCTTCAGCATACAAAAATGAACACATAAATCTCATTCTCTTCTTAACCAAGCGTGTTTCGATAACCGAGTTCCATGAAGGGAAATGTGTATCTGACTGCAGAAGAATGCTACACTTTGCTGCAGTCAAATGGTTGAATTATTCTTATGCTACGTAACTTGAAAGTTCAGGCGCAGCGCCTAGTTTTGTTTGGGAGTCCCAAAACAGTTTCTCTGACATTTCTTAGAAGGCCAATTTCTTGTACACACTTCATAGATACATGCATAATATAGTTCGAATATTTACACTGCCTTTTCTGGTATGTGGAATATATCTCAAAAGATCGAGCGGCGGAACACCTATGTAACCCCAAGAAAGCTGCGAAGCTGTTCTATTCGAAAGCTAAATGCAAATATTTGGTATGGACAAGCTTTAATGCCGATAACTTCAGAGTGCAGTTTGAGTGCTCGTTATAGCCTGGTGCTTAGTGATGTAAAGGCTAAAAAAAGCCAAAAACTGAGAAAGTTAAATTTTTTTCCTGGACAATGTAACCGGAAAAATCCAGTGCGCTTTATTTCTAACCTACAGTTTGCATAATGCCACATTCTACACCTATGATGTGTACAATGTGGCCCTCAATCCAAAATGCTCTATCCAAAATGCATTAATCATGAACGCAACATACTGCATGTCATTGTGATAGAAAACAGGTCACTTAATGCAAACAAATAACAATTTTAACTGCGCGATGAAATGAAAATAATGCAGGATAATGCTACCTGCTTGAAAAAGAAATTCGTCATGAAGTCTTTTGAAAGTAAACTACAAAGACAGACAGTTTATAGTATGAAAGTAAAATAGGACAAGTACTTCTCTTAAGTTGAGTTGCTAGCCATTTGGTGAGCCTTTCTGTATTGATACTGTGATTTTCACACAAAATGATAGCAGGTGGAGATACAAGTTTTTACATGTTGAAAACGCAGAATACCAATTTAATTTAAGGACATAACAAAACAAATTGCAAAAGATAAAAATAAAAAAGAACAATGTATATAACAAGTGGAGCCAACAATGATGCAATGGCTTCTTGTAAAACCTTGCTGTTAGTGTATTCCAGACATTGACAGTTGAGGGCAAAAGGAATATTTGAAATGATTGTTTGCTTCACGAAGAGGAGTTATTGTGAGGCCATGTTTTTGGGTTGTAGTCTAACCAGATGAAATGAAAATTTTTTTTGGTCTGTTTTGTTGTTCTGCTTGATGAACTGATCGATACATTTTATCAGGATTGTGAGATTTCTTTCAGTTAAAGATTTCAGTTCAGTTTCGTCAAGCAGCTGTGTTACTGATGAGCATCCGAAAATCATGAATAACCCGATCGGCTTTTTTTTTGGTGCTCCTTCAAGTTCTTAGTGTTTACTTTAGCGTATGGACCAAAGGTTATTGCTGTGTAATCTAACCTTGGCAAGATCACGGATTTGTATTCCAAGAGTCCACACTTTTTTTCATAGTCATATTTTTTCAAGAGTCATATTTTTTTTTAACCACCCCTTATGTAATACCCCTCCAATGGGGTCTTTAAGGTAATAAAGTGAAGTGAAGTGAAGAGTCGAAACAAGGGAAATCTTTAGTACCAATCCAAGAGAAAATACTTTACGTTTTGTGTTTGCAGTTAATGTGTCAATGTGCTTATTCCATCTTATGTAATTTGATATCCAAAGGACTACTACTTCGATTTCACTACAAAACAAGCCAGCTTGAAACTTTAGTGAGAGATAATGTTGCAATTACTGATTGTGCAGTATTTCATTACCAGGGCAGAACCGCCTGCCTGTACAGCCCCTGATGGAGATCACTTTCAAGAAGCACGTGATCGACAAGGCAGTGCCTGCAAAGGCGAAACGAAGGCTTCCACCAAGTTTGCCAGCTGTCGTTAAAAAGCCTGCCGAAAAAAATTGCAAAGGATGCCCCGAACCACCTGTGGAACAGGTATTCTTGCGGGAAAAGAGCACCTCTGCAGAAAATCAGTGCTATTCTAGACACTGAGGATCTGCTGTCCTTGAAGTGCATAGAAATGTTTGAAAAGAAATTGAGTGAGCAAATGCCTTTATCAGATGTCGAAAGAGCTTCTGTCTGCGAAAGAACAGTTGGCCAAAATGAAAACGCAGAGTGGATGAAGGAGAGGACTGGTAGACTGACGGCTTCAAACTTTTACCGAATTATTTATGAAGCATGAAGGCTTAGTTAAAGGCATCTTGTATTCAAGAAAGCAGGGCCCACTCAAACAAGGTGATCCAAGACTTTACAGTCTGGAAAATGAGGACTTGTCTGTGAATGTTCACAAAACTGTAATGCTTTTGTACGACAAGGACATTCAATTACTCAAGACAGGGCTACATGTTGATGTGACCCATTCATTTGTGGCTGCCTCTCCAGACCGTATAGTTAAAGATGGAAATGATGTTGGGCTGCTTGAAGTGAAGTGCCCAGCCTCAAAATCTGGGCAAGCTGTGCTTGATGCTTGCATGGACATAACATTTTCCTCTGAAGTTGTTTCTGGTGAAATGCGTCTCAAAAGAACACACACATACTTCTACCAAGTGCAAGGCCAGCTTGGGGTCACACAGAAGCCATGGTGTGATTTTGTTACTTACGCTGACCTTCATCAACAGTTGAATGAATTTATTTTGATGAGGTGATCTGGAAGAACATTGTTGAAGGCCTCTTTTTATAGGATGGAAGTCATACCAGAGCTATTGACTAAGCGTATAACACGGCTGGGGTTTTCATATACTACAGGCACAGGCTATGTGCCCTTTAAGAAATATAAAGAAGGGTTCCACTTTGCCGAGGAAATGGAACCTTTGAAGCTTAAGTTAAGAAAGCTTAACTAAGCAAACAGTTCACTGAAGGCGCTCAATCCATATGTCACACCTTTAGTCAGCAACGTCCTGCAAGCTCCTTCACCCACACTGGTTCTTTCAAGGTCAAGCACTGCACCTTTAAGTTCATGGATGTGAAAAGGCCGTCTTTGTGGATCATGCGACGCCTGCCCTTCAAGGTCTCCAACACTGCATCATTCTAGTTCATAGACGTGAAGAAACTCATCGTTGAGCGTGGGAAACCAGCCTACCTTGGCATCATCGACATCCTGCCAATCCACTGTGCCTTACTACGACTCACACCCCCAAGTCTACTGTCACGGTCCTTTTTAGGACCACCCACATGTCTGCTTTGGTCACAGGACCATGCGAGATGCCATACTCCAACCATACCCTCATGGCCCGTTTGTGTGGCTTCGAAAAAGAAAAAAATGTCTACCTAAAAACAAGATGCCGTACATTGCAAACATGCCTGAATTTAAGCTCAGCTCAGAGCCATCCGATCGGCAGACCTCACACTTAAGCCCGAAAAGTGTCACTTTGGTTACGAAGAGCTCAAGTTCCTCGGGCATGTAGTAAGCGCCAAAGGGGTCCGACCCGATCCCGACAAGCTTGCCGCTGTGGCCGCGTTTCCAGCTCCTGCCGATAAGAAGGCCGTCCAGCGCTTCCTGGGTTTGTGCGCCTACTATCGCCGGTTTATTAAAGGCTTTTCGAAGATAGCGGAACCCCTGACACGCCTTACGAGGGACGATACGCCATTTGTGTGGCATAATGAGCAACAGGCGGCTTTTGCTGAATTACGACAGCGCCTGCAGTCAGCACCCGTTCTTGCACATTTTGACGATGATGCTGATACTGAGGTGCATACCGACGCCAGCAGCATTGGCCTTGGCGCAGTGCTCGTCCAGCTTCAAGATGGAGTGGAAAGAGTTATAGCGTATGCCAGCCGCTCCCTGTCCCGTGCCGAGGCGAATTATTCGACTACGGAGAAAGAGTGCCTCGCGGTCGTGTGGGCGATCATCAAGTTTCGCCCCTATCTGTATGGTCGTCCCTTCAAAGTGGTGACGGACCACCATGCCCTCTGTTGGTTGGCAAGCATGCGCGACCCTTCAGGACGACTGGCACGGTGGAGCTTGCGGCTACAGGAATTTGACATCACCATCGTTTATAAGTCTGGCCGTAAGCATGAAGACGCTGACACGCTGTCCCGCGCACCCATTGATCCTGCCAGTCAGGAAACAGAGGATGATGACGGCTTCCTGGGCGCCATTAGTTCGTCGGACTTGAGCAGACGGCAGCGTGACGACGCTGAGATTAGACCGATCATCGATCATTTAGAGGGCCGCAACACAACCATACCACGCCATCTGTCCCGCTCGCTGACGTCCTTCTGTCTGCGAGACAACGTGCTTTATAAGAAGAATGCTCGTTCGACCAGCCGTGCTTACCTCCTGGTGGTTCCAAGGGACATGCGCGACGACATCCTCTTCGCTTGCCATGACGAACCGACATCTGGTCATTTAGGCTTTTCACGAACACTCGCCAGAGTAAGCGAAATGTACTATTGGCCCGGGCTTTCAGCAAGCGTCAAACAGTACGTTAAAGGCTGCCGTGAATGCCAGCGCCGCAAGACACCATCCGTTAAACCGGCTGGCTTACTTCAGCCAATTGAAGCACCTCACACGCCTTTCGACCAAGTCGGCATGGACATTCTCGGACCGTTTCCTCTCTCAGCCGACGGTAACAAATGGGTGATCGTCGCGACTGATTATTTAACACGCTATGCTGAAACGTAGGCGATCCCAAGAGCCACGGCCTCAGAGGTAGCACAGTTCTTCATGCGCCACATCGTCTTGCGTCACGGTGCTCCCTCCACTGTAATAACCAACAGAGGGACAGCTTTCACAGCGCAGCTTATGGACGAAGTTTTTGAATTGAGCAACACCAGGCATCGCAAGACGACCGCGTACCATCCGCAGACCAACGGACTTACCGAGCGACTGAATAAGACTGTCACAGACATGCTCGCAATGTACATCGACGTTCAACACAAAACATGGGATCGGATCTTGCCTTACGTGACCTTCGCGTATAACACCGCCGTGCAAGAGACGACGCGCTTCACGCCCTTTCGCCTTCTCTACGGTCGCGAAGTCCAGACGATGCTGGACGCTATGCTGCCGTGTCAAGACGCTGACCAATTGACAACTGACGCCGAGGAATTTGCAGAGCGTGCTGAGGAAGCTCGACAGCTCGCACGGCTGCATATCGGCCAGCAGCAGCAGGCAGACGCACGACGCTACAACATCCGCCACAGGGACGTGTCCTACAACCCCGGAGACCAAGTTTGGGTGTGGACCCCCGTTCGCCGTCGTGGCCTCTGTGAAAAGCTTCTGAGCCGGTATTTCGGTCCATATAAAGTGCTCCGCCGCGTCAGTGACGTAAACTACGAAGTTGTTCCGGACACAACATCGCAGACACGGAGTAGGACACAAAGACAACCGACCTCAGACATAGTTCATGTTGTGCGCATGAAGCCGTACATTGCGCGTCCGTAATTTTTTTTTGTTTTCATTTTTTTTCTCTCATTCCCTTCTTTGTTTCTACTTTTCATTTATCTTTGGGAGCTTGCTTCTCCGTTCATTGACTGTGCCGGCGTGACGGCTACATTTTTTTTTTTGTGTACTTTCGCTTTGCCTGCCTTCCTCTTCTTTGTCTTCTACGCCTATTTTTTTTAGCATCGAGGCGATGCTTTTGTTCGGAAGGGGGGATATTGCCACCTGTAGGTAGTGGGTCGAGGGCAAGAGTGGGTCGAGCCCAAGAGAAGAAAGAAGACCGCGCGCTCCTTCTCTGCTCGAGCCAGCCCCGACGGTCGCGTCTTCCAAGAGCCAGCTGCTCTACGTTTATTAAACCTTCAGGGCTACTTCTCGAGGCTCGTGACAATATGCACTAGGGAGCCCTGTAGTGGGCTTCGTGCTTGCCAGACCACCAGCGACATAAGACAGTAAAGTGCTGGCATCCAAACCGTCTTGAGTGCCGCTAACAGATACCTACTAGCCCCCTAGCCTATACCCGGACACACAGAAGCTGTGCGATGTACCACTTTCATGATTGGCCCAGATTGTTGCTTTAACATTTCTTCGTTGAAGTACAAATGCCGTAGTTTCTCATTTCATTTATTTTTCCCCTCAGGGCCTTTCGGAATTAGAGGAGATTTTAGATTATTGAAAGATTACAATGATTCGCTAAATAACACATTAAATTAATCTTCCAGCAGAAGATGACCCAATAGATGAGGTTTTAGTTCTGAAAGGGCAACTCACCTTGGAACAGAAAAAACAAGTGAAGGCTGAAGAATGCAGAAACCTGTGGCAGTTATTCAACATGATTTTCGTAGATCAACTGCGTTATCTGCAAAAAGGGACCATGGGATCTGTGTGGACTGACAGAGCAATACAGGAGTCATTAAAAGTGCGACTCGACTGTGGATCAAGAAGTTATGAGTACCTCCGCGACAACAGATGGCCACTGCCTTTAGAGAGAACTCTCCAAAATAACATCGAAAACGTAAAGTTTTCGCGAGGTACTTATCCTTCTTATACAAGGTACAATCTTGGAGCAACAGTCAATCATTCATGCAGTAATTTTGCCATTTTGTGTCTTTTTGTGGTAACCAGCACAGCTAGCTGCAAGTGACATTCTACTGTGTATGACACACATCAACCCAAAGAGTTATCATGAGCGTCTGGTTTGATTCAGATAATTCTCACTATAATTTTCACACAGTTTTTAATTAAGATAATTTCTGTATTTAGGCTTCATCTCATGGCCAGAAACTGTACAGCAAGTCAGAACAGTCTGAAATATCATTACAGGAACTCTTGGACATTTTTCCCCCCTTGCGGCGAAAGTTGCAACATTTAAGTCGAAAGAACAGTATGCTGTGCTTATGCTTGATGAAATGCAACTTACTCTAGGCCTTGACTACGACTAAACTGCCAGAGGAGACCTCCTGCACGGCACATTTCTCAGTGTGCGGGCCATGCATTTCAGAGAGCACGCGCATGTTTCGTGGCGGCGCCACTAGATAGCATCGCAGGAAGTGCAAAAGGACTTTTACGACAACAGCGTTGGTAGCAGTCTGAGGCGCGGACCGGTGCACTCAGAACGCTGGCATATCGCCACCACTACGACCCCACCATAGCCAGCACCAACTGTAGGGCATGCAGCGAGGAGGACGAGAGCATTGAACACGTAGTGCTATGATGCAAGTTCCCCACTTTACCGCCAGAAGACACCCCCTTATCACGCACCCTGGGATTTCGCTCAGCTGACGATGCCACATCAGGCAACGGTGATGGTGACGAAAAGGTGACTCTCCGAGTGGTGGACCCTAGTGCGCCGCTAGTGAACCTCTTTCTTTTACAACGGTGTCCCTGTTTTTTCTTTTTTGTGATGGTGACGAAAAGACGACTCTCCGAGTGGTGGACTAGAGCGTCGCTAGTGAACCTCTTTCTTTTACAACGTTGTCCCTGTTTTTTCTTTTTTGTGATGGTGACGAAAAGACGACTCTCCGAGTGGTGGACTAGAGCGTCGCTAGTGAACCTCTTTCTTTTACAACGTTGTCCCTCCTCTTCTTTTTACTTTCCTTTTTTTCTTTTTGTTCCTTATTTTTTGGCCTGAGTATGTTTGAATACTCTCACCCGTTACAAAGGGTACAGCCAGTGTTAAAGTTCAATTCGAGGACAGTCGACAGTGGACAGTCGTGGTGGACCGACGTGTTTCTCCGGGGCTGCGTGGTGGCGACGAAAACTTAAGTTTTTTGTGCATGCTTTGTTTGAGCTTGCTTCTATTGTTAGACACGCTGTTCTTTTTTGGGGGGGGGGCGGTGCCTTTAAATTGGTTGGAAGCGGCAGGGCTATAAAATATTTTTTTCCTTCTTCGTGAGTGTATCGGCTGTATTTCGTTTTTTAGGAGTCAGAACGTCGTTTCCTGACAAGTGTTTCAACACGTGCGACCGCATGGTACGTTAAGTCTTTTAGTCTTAAAATAGTAGGTTGGAAGTGTCAGGGATATTAGCCATTAGTGTTTTTAGCGTGTGTGTATTTGTATCGGGTGTATTTCGTTTTTTAGGACAGTCAGAACGTCGTTTCCTGACAAGTGTTTCAACACGTGCGGCCGCGTGGTACGTTAAGTCCTTTAGTCTTAAAATAGTAGGTTGGAAGTGCCAGGGATATTAGCCATTAGTGTTTTTAGCATGTGTATTTGTATTGAGAATATTGCTTTTGCAGGACAGTCAGAGCGTGGCCACGTGTCTGAACACGTATGAGCGTGTGTCATGAATTAAGTTTGCTCAACATTTTGTGCTGATATTTTGTGATAAATTGTAGATAAATAAATTCTCGCATTTTAAGGTTTAAGGTTCTGTGCGTATCGGCCTTCTGTAGGTACATACTTCGGAAGGTTCGGTGATAGCATTTGAGAACGCCAAGTGCAACATATGGCGGCAAGGCGAGCCGGGTGCGGGGGGTCTCTCAAGGTAGACGAGGGGACTGATGAGAATAGCATGGAAATTGAGCCAATCGACAGACACTGTGATGTCGATGCTAGGCTAAAGAAAATGGAGGATGTCCAGATTGAGCTTGTGAATCGGATCGCAGATCTGCGAAATGAACTCAATATGGAACGTGATTCACGAAAGGCAGTGGAAGAAAGACTACAAGCAGCCGAGGAAAAATTGAACAGGGACGCCATTACGAACGAAAATGGTAGCGACAATAAAACACCGGCTCCCAGCGAGACAGGACCCGAAGTGCCCACAAAGCACATAGAATGCGTGGAACATGCTGGAAGGAGGGTCACCTACATTGACGCTGCAGCGAAGGGAAAGCAGAAACGCAGAGGTCAATGCCCTGTGTCGAATCCGAATCACGCGGACAAGGAGGACAAAGGAAAGCAGGGTGAGACCTCATCAGGAGGGGAGAGTGAAAAGTTCATAATCACCGGTGACTCAAATGTTTTGAGGTGCTCAGCGGCAATTGTGGAGCGGATGAAAGGCAACAAAAGAGTGGCGGTAGGGACGTTTCCAGGGAGGACATTGGCCGATGTCATGGAGCGAGCTAGAGAAAAGCTCGCGGAGAATGCGCAGACACGGAACCTTGTAATAGTAGCGGGGCGGCCTAAATGACGTGCTGAGCAGGAAAGGGGCAGAAACAGCCAAGCATTTGGCAAAGGGTGTAGACGATTTACGCAAGGTGTCTCCACGAGTGCAGATTCTGGTATGCACTGTGCCGAAGGTACCTGTACGTCACATTAACGTACAAAGAACAGTTGCGGCCACTAATGAGGCGATTCGGCAAGTGAGCCGAGAGAAAGGTTTCGAGGTCGTGGAAGTCAACAGGTAAGTGAGAAGGTATGGTGGCTTTCAAAGAGACGGAATCCACTTCAATCACAGGCTTGGACGTTAAGTGGGCTGGCGACTCACTGGTCGTGCAATTGCTTTTTTGGGGGGGGGCGGCCCACGGGCGCTAAGGAGGCCAGGCTAAAAAAAAGAAGCTTACAAAAGAAGCTCTTATTCAAATAAGTGTGTGACATCAAAGCGAAGCTACACACATTTTTACGCTTGAATCTTCTGTGAATGTGCGTAAAATTTATTCTTACAACAAATCATTAATGAAACTGTGCACCACCACTCCTACAAGCAAGCACTGCCAACGTTAAACATGCAGTTAGCCCATTCTTGACTACTTTCGGCTGGCCATCATGCAGCATAGGCGTCAGAATAACATACTAAAATTTCACGTGCCTTTTTTGTGTGCGTTTGCTTTATGACGTCCACTCGCACTTTTTGTTATCCGAACTTGTTGTTCTTCCTTCTTTCTTTGTTGTGTCGCGTACTTATCATATTTATTTCTGGACATCGAAAAAGGTGCAATGAAGGGAAAAAAGGGGTAAATTTTAGCGAAGGACGAAGCGTGTTGATTGATTTGGTTAACAAGTACCAAACCATCATGAAAAACAAACAGATGGATGTAGTTTCTTTGGATAAGAAACAGAAGACGTGGAAGCTGATCACCAATGCACAATTCATGGCCGATCCCCCACAGTGGGTTGCGCCATTTCACTAAGGAACGAGAACAAGACGAGTACAACTGCCGGCCCAATATTTGATTTCGAACCGAGGTCCAACTCCGCAAATGCTGGGACAACTTTAAAGAAAAGTGGAGGAAAGGAAAGGCTGACGACAAGAAGGAAGTGTTTACGACAGGCGTTCCCGTTCTGTCTGCTGTTTTCGCTATTCGCTACTTTCGCATGATTCGTGTTTCAGTAAAGCTACATTTTGCTGATAATAAGGCTCCTTGATGTATGCTTAGGATTGCGGCTCAGCAGTGTCAGTTGCGTCGCCGTGTGATAAGTTGCTTCGGTGAAATGACACATGCGATTGCTCGCACCTTGATTCAAGGAGGAGGAGGAATAAACTACTTGTGTAGCAGATTTGCGAGACCTAGGCCTCTCTACCTAGATGACGGCCTCGAGCCCTTGGGCTCTGGTGGCATCTTTGGCCTGCTGGATTGCCTTAAGTTGGTCTTCCAGTGCAGAGCTGAGCAGCGTGGTCTCCCACTGCTCTCTGGTCTTGTGCGTTTTATTCTGTGTGGGTGCCCTAGGACAAGCCCAAACCACATGTTGCAAGTCCGCCCTTTCTTGACAGAATCTGCATCTACCGGTGTAAAGTTCTGGATAGTAACGGTGGTAGGCCACCGGGTTAGGATATGTTTGTTTGCAACAAGCGCCATGCTGTCGCTTGCCGTCTACTTAGCGAGGAGTGTGCCGGGGGGAAACGAGCCCTGCCCAATTTATAGTGTTTGGTTATCTCAGTAAAGCTGGTCATCCGGTCTCTCTCCGTTCCCAGTATTTGAGCGTCACCTGCTTGGTCCGTCAGTTCTCCAGACAGGTTGTGCGCTATTTCGTTACCGGGAAGGGAGGAGTATGCGGGTGCCCATATAATGTAAACATCTCGATCTTCACGATAGTTGGCTAAAATTCTTAGCGCTTCCAGCGAGATTCTTCCTTTGACATAACAGTTCTTGACGGCGGTCTTGGAGTCGCTGACTATGATGTTGACCGCCGTGGAGGCTATTGCCAGTGCTAAGGCCTGCTTCGAAGCCTTTTTTTTTCTTATGCAGTGTATGTCGCATTCTTGAGCACAAGCAGGCACTTCTATGGCTTACCTGCGTGGCTATGGCTTGACCTATACACGCGCATTTACTGCAAACGCGAGCTTGGGCCCAGACCAGCCATTGACAAATTTGCTGCTGCCCGTAGACGGCGATGCATCCCCTGCCATCGAAGCAAAATATTGTAAAAGTAATGAATAAAATATGTAGTGCTATTCATGGATCGCGCGACGGTAGCCGTCTGCGGGTAGTTCAGGAATGATTGGCGCAAAACACAAATTCGTGCTGTCTTTTCAGGAGGTGGCAGTGGACCAGCAAGCCAACTTACGAACGAGATGAAGTGAGTTGGTGCTGCCGCGTCACATATGTCGACGTGGGTGCAAAACCCGTTCGACAGTGACCGTGGGCGCCATGCAGTCACTTCAAAATCAGTGCACCCCGAGCATCTCCTCATTGCTTCAACCAATGCAAGTGGAGTCACTTGAACCGTCGAATGGTATGTGCATTGCAAGGACAGCTTTTGGGGGGCAAGTGGTTGATTGTAATGTGCTGGGCGAGCAAAGGAGTTGCACCGAAATCTCTCATCCAGACAGGCAACCCTGTAAACACTTCCAGCTTGCATAAGGTCTCCTCCAGATACATGAAGAGCTTAGCGCCTAGGCGCCTTAACAGTGTCGAAGAAGATAACAAACGAAAGAGGAGGGAGCACCTGCTCAAGATGAAGCTCATGAGAGCTGAGCATGCGCTTCATATGAAGCATGCAAAACAAATACATGAGCTTGAATATGCAAGCAAGAAGGCCAAGCTCGAGCTTCTCAAGCTGAAAATAGTTGCCGGGAAAAAACCAATAAGTAAAATGGGAAATCTTTTTTATTCTGAATATACATGCCCTGTTTTGCTCTGCCACATTTTAGGAAAAATATTTCTGAAGCCACTCGCCGAATCAACGGGCTGTGGTCCTTGAGCTTGTGAAGCTGAGAGGGCTGCTGAACATTGCAGTATCGAGAGGCAGTTCATCACTTGGACGGTTCTGGCCAAAGTTGTGCAGAATTGCACATGCCATGATGACAATAACAGAAATTGTTTCTATTTGTAGCTTCAACCTCACCCTCCGCTCTGCCCCGCGCCACGGAGTGGCTGGACTCCACAAGAGATGCATCTTTCAATGAACTAGTTATAAACACTTGGTATTATCAAAAATCCTGCAAAAAATTTGAGTTCAGGTTCTGTGATCGGAGCTGGAGATGTGGAGAACAGACATGTTAGTTTCGTATATGCGGCGTATAACGAGGAGAGGGGGGCTTTCACCACAGTGGTAGTCGATGGCCAAGGCGAGGTAATCCATGCTGCTTTGGTTCGCACAAGACCTGAAATGGCAGAACAAGCAGCTATTGCAGTCGCACTGCTTAATGAGCCGCAGTACAACATTTACAGTGACTCGAGATCGGCCATCAGGGCGTCTGAAAGAGGTGCAGTCTACAAGGTAGCTAGCGGAATCCTCTCCTTGGGAAAGGTCGCTCTGCACTTTCTGTACTGGTTTCCTGCTTACTTGGGAACTTTGATGGACCAGTCCTGAATCTGAATAAGTCCGCTCATGAGGCCGCGCGAGACCTCACCCTCCGCTCTCATATCAAGACATGAGAATCTTCTTTTCCAGATGCCAAAAGCCCTTTCGATGATGTCTCTCATCCGGATTTGGGACTTGTACATTAATAAAAAGCACTGTTCATTTGCAACTATACGACGTACAAAGAGGGGTGATACATGAAAAGATAGGGACACTCACCAAGTTTAAAAAGCCTGCCTCATGACTTGCGTGCACACTAGATGGCAAGTCCGTGATAGCACTCTACAGGATGGCGGCAATGCAGGAGAAGAGTTCTTGTGTGTTAGAATATGCGAAGTATTCATCGGTTACGAGCGTTCAACGTTAATTCGTATACAAATACGGAAAAGCTCCACCTGGTCACCAGAGCATTTTGCATTCGTTTCGCTAGTTTCGTGAGACTGGTTGTCTGTGTAAAGGGAAAAGCAAGGGGCGACTATGTGTCTCAGAGGAAATCGTGAAGCACGTGAGACAGAGCTTAGTGCGCAGCCCACAAAAATCAACCGTTTGTGCAAGCCGTGAACTGGGCATTCCACATTAAACAGTGCGCAAGGTTTGCGGCGACGTTTGTATTTCAAACCCTAGCATCTACAACTGTTACAACACCCGACTCCAGATGACTGTCTGCCAATCGGAGCTTTGTACCCGAATGCAGCAAGCTATGGAAGATGATGATGGCTTTGTGGGGAAATTGATATTCAGCGACGAGGTAATTTTCCGTCTGTCGGGAAAGGTGAATCGTCACAATTTGAGAGTGGGGGGTACTGAGTGCTGCATGTCCGTGTGGAGTTGAAAAGGGATTCGCCAAAAGTGAACGTCTTTTGTGCCATATCCAGGACAAAGGTGCATGGCCCCTTTTTCTTCATCAAGCAGACAGTAACAGGTTCTGTGTTCCTGGATATGTTGCAGTTGTGGTCATTACCACTACTGACTGCCGACTTCTCGACTTTCATCTCGACAGGACGAGGCTCCACCTCATCGGAGCCCAACTGTCTGCGCCATTCTCAACAGAACTGCCACATCGCTGAATAGGTCGGGCTGGTCAGGGTGATGTGCCTCTCTTGCCACAGCCCCCCAGGTCGCCAGATCTCATGCCATGTGATTTCTTTCTGTGGGGTTATGTTAAGGACAAAGTTTACGTATCCCCAATGCTAACAACGCTGCAAAAACTGCAGGAACGCATCACTGCTACTGTGATGGACGTTGATGGAAACATGCTAGTGAATGTATGGACGGAGCTGGATTATCGTTTGGATGTGTGCCGGGTGACAAAGGGCGCACACATTGAACATCTGAAGAATGAACTAGAACTTGGTGATTGTGTATCTTTTCATGTATCACCCATCTTTGTACGTCGTATACTTGTTAATAAACAGTGCTTTGAAACCTGATGAATCGTTCACGCTAACCCTGTAGTTATACTGGTTATATACCAAATCTCCATGCATACTGCAATTCGTTATAACCCTTTCCAGTGTATTGTGCACATTATTCAATGACAGTTTATTCATTTTTCATGCTGGAGTTGGAGACAACCTGTAACAAGAACCATTAATAGAGAAGCAACAATGTGGAATCTGCAAGTACGTAAAAAGATATTCCTTAGTGTAATAAAAAACAGATGGGAAAATACAATGGGTTGTAATTATTTACTTTCTAATTTTCATCAGTGTTATTAGGGTTTTCTACCTCCTCGAAAATGTAAGCTGCGGTTTCTTAACTGAAGCAGTTCACTGTAACTTGCAAAGTAGCAAGACATGATAAAATCAAATGAAACTCCTGACCAAGTGACTGTGCTTATCAGCAATCTTCAATTGATCTTGTTGAGACACTTGGCAGCAAGCTTCCCATGTCATTCCGCTTTGACAAGTGGTATAAGTGGCGAGCATACAATACTGAATTACCTGGAGTAACATAAACCAAGACCACATTTAGGGAAGTGTCAAACCTACAATGCAATTGATGTTTCAACACACACAGCAGAGCTTCACGATTCCAATTTTCATGCAAAATCGTGTATTCCGGAGGTGACATGGACTAAGATGTCAAGAAAATAATCTTTATGTTGCAACGAAATCAGAATGAAGGGGCTAAAACTATGGCAACTGAGATGTTTTAACACGAAAGTGTTTTATGCCGGGGTCCACCAAGACTTCACTGACGTACTTCCGTCACGGAAATACGTCACAGAACATAATACAAAGAAAGAAACCAGAAGAAAAAGTTCCACAAACATGCAAAATTTGGAAATCGAACCCACGACCTCTCGGTCCGCGACGATAGATCGCCAAGCGTTTAACCCATTGCGCCACAAACGCATTTGCAGAGAGCTACACAGACGCGCCTTATATATCTAACACTCCTCCGTGTACCCGCGCTCTTGCTCGGGGTGGTGCCGCCGCCTACGAGCAGAAAAGAGAAGTACTGCATTATGACACTAACGCGCACCGACAGTGAACGCTTCGGTGATCTCAGCACTACGACGCCTCGATGCCAGCATTCGAAGGGACGCTGGCATCAAGAAGCACTACCAACGCCACTTAGGTGGCGTTCACCGTACTCAGCACAGCGAAGCGTGGCCTCCGCAATTAGCTCTGAAAATGTTTCTGAAGTTGATCGCGGAGGCTGCAATTACGACGCGCTGTACGCGCTGATTTGACTCGGTGACGATTCAGTTACGTGCTTTGTCTTGCGCGTTGTATTAGTGTGTCAGTTACGTGCTTCGTCTTTCGCGTTGTGCTAGCGTGTGCAGCGTAGTGCAGCTTCCATATGCACGACGGTTGCTCATGGTCATCGACGTTGGTAGTCGTGATGGAGGAGACGTGCCACCAGGCGTCAGCGTGGGTGCATCAACGCCTAAGGGCGCTTTAGCCACAAAACACCAATAGACATTATATATCAATGTGCAATAAACATTACACTACTTCTGTGAAGACACGTTTCACTTTCGTGTTCTATACCGATTCCTATATAAGAGGGATCAACCACATTTTTAAAAGGCCTATAAGCCAACTAGTAGGAATTGTTTGCACAGGCAGCTACAAGAAAAACTACTCTCAAAAAAGACTCGGCAGAACACCAAGACCGACAGCAGAGAGTTACAGCCATGGGGAAGTCGTGGCTTATGGATAGTGGACGAGCTCAAGTGTAACTTCAGTGGCGCGGTTCACAGGAGCAGAAGACATCTCCACTTTTGCACCTCTACTGAAAACATTCTGTGAACAGGCCGAACATTCAAACAAGTGTATGAATAAATTCTGGGGTTTTACCGTATTTACACGATTGTAAGCTGACCCATTTTTTTAAATTCGAATATCTGAAGTGGGGGGACGACTTACAATCGAAACCAAAACATGGCACCGCCAATAAAAGCGAGACAAACGAGATATCAGGGCGCTACAACGTGGCTACAATGTTATGTTTGCTCTATGGCTCTAACCATTGATTTGGCTATTCCTCGCTTGCTGCCGTGCTTCTTCAATCGTCATGAGTGCTGCCATTCTTTACGCCACATAAACAAACAACTGCATGGTGGGCCACAAGTCTGACGTTTCTAAATGGAGGATGCAGCAGCTGCAACTGCAGAGAGGCAAAAATTTTCAGCTATGATTGCAAGCGAAGAGGTTTCCGCAGGCCGAAGTCTGGATGCTTTTCGGAGTTGCAGGTCAAGCTCTTGGCATACGTCGATGAAATACGTGATCTGTCCCTGCCAGTGAGGTGTGATGTGGTCATGAAACAAGCCCAGGTGTTCAATTCGGAAGCAGGGATAATGCCTAGGACAAGCTTCAAAGCCAGCAGGGCTTGGGTATCGAAGTTTATGAATAGGGCTGGTTTCTCTCTGTGTCAGCATACCAGTGTGTGCCAGAAGCTGCCTCTCGTATACTACGAGGAGACAGTCCTCGCCTTCCATAGGCACTTTCTCAAGCTGGGCAACACGCGGATATACTTTCTCAGCCAGATTGGCAATGCCGGTCAGACTCTCGTCTATTTCGACATGACAAGCAACACGATGGTGAGCTTGAAGAGAGCTGGAGAGGTGAAACTCCTCACAACCGGAAATGAAAAGCTCCGGTCTACTTTCATGCTCTCATACTTGGCGGATGGTACCAAACTCCGCCAGTACATTGTCTTTAAGACGATGGCGGCTCAATCTCGCGCGCGCAGAGGAAAGCAGGGATAAAGTGCACTGTCTTTCATTGCGCGCAGGGCACCGGGGGAGGAGCGTTCTACCCCGGCGACTACCAAGTATGGCGCGGCCGCATGGGCCCTATCTTGAAAGCGATCTGCGATGGGGACAGAGTGCGAGTGCCGATAGCTTCGTGTGCGCAGTGTTTTCGCCGCTTAGTTCACATTGGATCGAGGCAGCATGAGGCCAATTCACTCGCTGCTGCTGCCGCGCTTCCTCATTCCAGCGTTTTTACAGCAAGTTACCGCGGTCATCGAGTGAGATATAGTCATGTTTGCTGGTGCGCGCGTGACACCATGCTTGTTAATTTAGTTAGTGAATTTTTACATGCTTACACTGCCAATAAAACTACCATACTTACTTCGTATAGCTGTCTAATAATTTTCTATCACAATTGATACTTCGCCTTTCAGGCAAAACTGCAACTTCTTATTCCAAAGCCACCATTAGCCCTTCCTGATAGGCCAAAATGGCTCACGCCTCGCCCATATGGACTTCAAAAACAGATTGGAATAGTTTTGCTTTATAGCAGCCCTGGGGACAGGGACACCTGCCAGCTGAACCTGCAGCAGCACGCGCCTCCGTAGTTCGCTCGCGGCGCCCTCAGGCTACTTTGTCTATTTGCACCTCAGCTAGGGAGTGCCGCAACGCTCGGCCCCCTAAATAGTATTGAAGTACACACTAAATACAGCCTCCCTGGTCATCCCGACAGCAGCAACAGCCAGGAGAGGCCGCGCACGCGCCGGCCACTTGCCGGAAGCGCCGAAAGTCCAGTGTTATAAGCGCGAAAATTACGAGAAACTACGAGAGGCGCCGTTGAACGTGTGCAGAATGTGAATGGATCCACTAGCTGTTCGCGGCCACTGCCGGAGCACACATGCCAAAGCTGTTCTGGTTCAGCCTGTCGCAATTTCGGTAAGTTTGCTGTGTTTGGCGCAGGAATGTACGTTTGTATCAAAATGGCGCAATTGGCACAGGGGTCCCACCCATCTATAGCGCACGAGAAGGTGAATGCTCCACAACTAAAACTGTTCAGTAGCTATAACTGCAGTATGTAAATGGTAAAACCTCTTAGATCAAGCCATAAACAACTATAGAGTTCGCATTTGTGGCAAAATAAGTGGTGGTAGCTTTTGTTCACGCAAATGCTGAATATGGCCATGGTGAATGCTTGGAAAATTCATCAAGTGATTGCAGATGAGCCCATCGACCTCCTTACTTTTCTACAAAACATCACACGGTACTTCCTGCGCCTCGGCACAAAACATCACACCATCAGCAGACGGCCAGCCATGCATAAGTGACGTAGTTGACAAAAGGGGGCCACTTTCCAAACAAATAGGTAGATAGCAAGATCTCTGTTGTCGCAAGGGATTGTGGGGTACGTACGGCGTATTCTGCTACAACTTCCGGTTCGAGACCAGGACGCCGTCTATGCCGCCGTCACTTCATGCCCATGCTTCACGCGCTTTGCTTTTTATATACCGCGGAACTTTGGTGAAAAACCATGATGCAAGCACCGCTGGGCAGTTCCAAAACATAGGTGTGAGCTATCGCTCCTTCGTACTTATGTTAGCGCCCTTAGACTTGTGTATTTTTAGGTGGCAGGCATTTCATGCCCTAACATGTTTGTGTTGCGTCAAATAGTCATAACGTTTATCTAGTGCAAATAAACGTTCGTTAATTTAAGAAGTAGTTATTAATAAGTAGTAAGTCAACCTAATAAGTAGCTGTTTTTAACGCTTCCCGTAACAAACCGCAGTCGATCGCTTCGTCCGCTGTTTTGTCTGCAGCGGTGCCCAGTGTGCGCCATGTCGTCGGCTGCTGTGCCTTCGCTGTCTCACGTTTCTTCTCTCAAGAGGTGCATGTCGTGTATAACTGCAGAGGAAAAGCACTGATTTAAGTATCTGAAAAGTGCACGAATTATTTTGAGGTTACCTCTCCTCCCTCTTTTGTGCAGCCTCAGTTGCCTTTTCGTTGTGCCGGAATGAAGACGGCATATAATCAATGTGCTGAGAATTCTTGCTGGGTGCACCTGTGTGTATTTAACTGATTGTTAAAAAGGGGGTATTTGTACAAGAAAGTTAGTAGACGAAGTTATTCGCCAAAACACTTGCTTGTGACGAAATTATCTTCACATATTCTGGCTCCTACGTTCGGTACCCACAGCTCGCCGTTCACGGTCGCCGGTTGGACAGCAACTGCCCATTTACGTTTGTGCGCTTCATTCCATGGAAAACGAAACATTTTTTTCCCCCTTTCACGGAAGAGTTCACGAACCCTAATGCCGAGCAGCCAACCATAATCACGTTGCTGAAGCGTGTTTTTTTTTGCGAACAGCGGGAAATCACACTGTAGAAACTGCTGATAAGGCTGAATGAAGCAACAGAATCGCTAACCCTCGAACCGGAACTCGCTAGCTGACGACATCGTCATTTTGTTATCCACCTATTCGGAAAGCAACTGCGGTGCCATTATTGCCAGAAGAGGTCCATGTGGGCATATGTGAAGTGCAATTCTTTGAAACACGGATGCTTCACCAGTTTCATGTATCTAGGTAGCAGCATGGAGCAATGTTTGTTTTGCTATGGAAAAAGCTCAGCGTACTATTAAAAGTTCAACACTGTAAAGTTTGAAAAAATTCTCTGTGTGCTAACCAAACATTGTGCACCTAAAATAAAAAAATTGGTCACACATACTTTGTTCCCAATGAGTTAAGTATACTCGAGGCCATTGATCCCATTTTCACTGGTGTATCTCCTTGCAGATGTTAGCATTAAGGGCACCCTACCTAGGAAGTGCCCTGGGTTTTCCAGAGACAGGTTGTGGCAGCACTGAAATAAATGAGGGCGGACTCAGCTCAGGAGCCGGACGGGCTATCAGTGCATGAATTGTGAAAAATGCCTCCAGCAGTGCTGGCATTGGCAGTCAACAATTGGCTCACTCAGCATTTGCCGTATGAGCTTCGGCTTGCAAAGACGGTATTCGTTCATAAGTGCACAGATGCCATGTCCCTCTCGGATCTGAGGGTTATCACCATCTCCTCAGTGCTAATACGACTGTACGACTGTATGCTGCTGGCCGATTGCCGGACAAGTCTAATGTTGAATTCCAATGGCGGAGCCGGAGCAGCCGAAGGACTCCGCGAGCGAGCACTCGACTCTGGCGTAGAGCAACGCCTCCAAATCCGCGACTGGAACACAACCTGCGCCGCCGGAGCAAGGCGGAAGCGGAAGTTCTATCCTTCGGGCTCCAAGTTACCCAGGATACCTTGCGTGTTGTCATTCCCTTCCGATGTTTGCTCCCAGCACCGCCGCACCGATCATTTGACTTGTCTTGGTGAACGGCGCTTTACAGCGCCGTTCACCCGCTGCTTAAAACTGCAAAATGGATATCTTGCCAATTAAGCGTGCAACAGCTTTTGTTTGCTATGGTGAGCACGCAGGATATGGACAAACATGGTAGGTGTTTTCGCAACTTGAAGGACGTCCTCGATGAAGCTCACTACTTTGGGTCTATTCGCGGGAATGCGGAACATCCTGTCGAATTCCCGCTCATAAGCGGCAGTTTCAGCATCGCTGTCACTATCCGAGAAATCGCTCGTGTCGGAACTTGAGCTTTCCGACTCGGAGCTGTCGCTATCGAGTAGCAGAAGCAATGCCGCACGCTCTGCCAAACTAGCCGAGCCGTTCATGTCGTCCGCCATTACCATCGCGAGTCGCGAGCGGCTGCGCCCCTCTTGCGGACAAACGTGGTAAAGGAAATGCGTCACGCAGAGTTCCGGTCCACGCCGCCGATTTTGGCGGAGCATCTTTTCCTGCTCCACGGAGTCACTCCCGCTCTGAATCCACTCCGACTCTCTCATTGGAACATTTTACTCTCGCCTTCACTCTGTCATTGGAACAAACTTGCTCCGAAACGAGCAGAAAAACTTGCTCCGACTCCGCCATTGGAATTCACCATAAGTTCCACCCACTTCAAGGTAGCTTTTTGAGAGACAGGGCGGCACAGTCCAGCCTTCTATTGTTGCAAGGTATAATGAAGCACACCAAACGCTACAATCGGCATTTTATGCTGCTTCATTAGACTTGAGAAAAGCTTTGGACTCCATTAGTCACCACACGCTTCTCGCATCCTTATGGAAGGGAGGGGCACACAATGATTACGTGTTGTCAATTGCTGACCAATACTTTTGTCAATCCACTACCTATTCCTATAGAGGCCAGACAGACAGGATTCAGGTGTTTGTGGAGAGGAAGATAAAGCAAGGTGACCTAATCTCATCATTCCTGTTCTATTTGGCACTGGATCCCCTTCAGCATGACCTGAACTCATCCGGTTTTAGATACAACATTGAGAGGAGGACTGTGTCTCAAACCCGGGACCACTGCCATTCCGGGGCAGCTGCTCTACCATCTGCTAACCAGGCGGCTAGCAGATGGCAGGGCGAAGTCAAATTCATCAACAACTCTAAGCAATTGCTACGATTGGGTGGATTGGGAGGAACTGCTACAACAACCCTTTGTAGCAATTGCTACGATTGGGTGAATGTCATTTTCCTTTGATTTTTCAAATTATCACCGTCTTACTTTTCATTTTTTGCACCGAAAGCAGCTGAAGCATCAGTCCTCTAAATTAGGACAACTTTTCTGTGCCAAGTTTCGAACAGTAATTCATCGCCACGAACTGGAAAGATTTGCCCTTGGAGATGCGTGGCCAGGCATTGGAGTTCTCTTGGCAAACTTTTACTGACACCATCGAAGTGCAAAGTGAGCAGCATGGCCCAACACTTCAGCATGAAACATGTGCTGCTAATTCAAACCAGGATGAATAGAGACCAGACTCTCCAACTGTTCTTGGACCAGAAGTATGTCCATCAACATCGGGCCTCGAGCAGATCTACTTCAAGAGCACAACATTGAAGCACCCAAACAACCGTGTCCCCACACACCAGCTGCTCTACGACAGTCTCCTGAAGGAGACACCAAAAGCTGAAGCATCAGTCCTCTTAATTAGGACTTCTTTTCTGTGCCAAGTTTCCAAGAGAATGACGAAATGAATGACGTGCACAGACATATAGGCACGTGTGCAAACACCAAGCACTTGTACACAAGCATTTCGGCAGCATTTTTCCTAACTGCCCAGCACTAACAGTAATTGATCGCCACATACTGGAAAGACTTGCCCTTGGAAATGCGTGGTCATGCATTGGAGTCCTTGGCAAACATTTATTGACACTATCGAAGCGCAAAGTGAGCAGCATGGCCCAGTACTTCAGCATTGCTGCTGGCTCTTATCTTGAAAGCGATCGTCTTACAGGAAGGACGGACACACGGACAGTTTTCTCGTTGGGTTGATTGCAAACGTCACGTGGTCCCACAGACGCAATCGTGCCACTGCTCAGGCATTCCCCGTCGTCGTCTTCTTCCACAGCTGTGAAAACAATGCTGCTGGCGCTATCTAGAAAGTGATTGTCTTACGCGAACGACGCATGCTCGGAACAACAGCACCCTATTTTACCCCCCGAATTTAAAAAAATATAAAACCAGAAAACGAACAACCCTAGATATAAGGTATGGCATCTTCAAGACTCAACAAGTTAAGTTATACTACTGAAATTTGATATATGCACAGGGTTACACCCTGACGGACAGCAGCAGTCACATTTCAAACTTGGTGAGCATGTTGTGATGAGCCTCATTAACAACCTGTCGCAGACACAACCTGTTATTTCATTTGACGTTTTCGCAGTAGTACGGTTTGACAGAAATGCTCACGAAAGAAAGGCGTTTACGTAGTTGGAACTGTGCAATCGGCACAAAAGAACTTCCTGCAATCATGAAAAAAAGAATGAATGTAGCAGGAAAGGTACAACTTCAAAACCATAGGATGTATGTGGTAGCAGTAAAACGGATAGACAAGAAACCAGTGACACTGTTGACAATGGCCGACAATCCTTAAAAAAAAATGTGTAACTAAAGAACAAAGATGCAGCGAGTTCTGCCATACCTTGTTTGTGCTTCTAGATGCTACCCAATTATGTAAGGCTTCGATCGCATCAACCAGCTCAAAGAAAGCTGCGAAATAGGCTGACACTCAAGAAAGTCTTTGTCTACTTTTTCCTTTGACATGTACCCCATTTCATACAGAGGAGGCAACGTTGCCAAAGATAAGGAGACTGTTCACAATGCTAGTCTACAACATAATGTAGTGCATCAGAATAATAAATTAAAAACTAGCACATAATTAAGCTAGTATAGTAAATGTTTGCCGATAAAACCATGAAATAACATCTGCGTTTTATTTCTTCAAAGAGATGCTTCCTGCATGCCAAAACAGAGGACTTCTTGACATTTTTAGTTTCGTCCGTACCAGCTTTTTGCAGCCGCACCTGAAATCCCAGCAAGCACGCTGATCAGTTCTTTGTTTTTAAGTTTTCTAAAGAAGATTTCTAAAGACAGTAAGCAGGTGATCCTCAACGTGCACGCGAGCAGAACTAAGCACTTCTCTGAGAAGTGTGCGCATGAAATTGTCGCAACTGTGATTGAGCAGACAGGAGTGTCCTCTCATACAATTACGAGGTAAAAGATGTTTTTCTGGCAGGCTTGCGACCCAAAAAAATGAGCTCACCAGGTGAAAATATCTAACTTGGATAACAATTTACCACAAGCAGACAAGGACAAAAGGGAAACGTAGACATCACAATATACGCTGTGGTATCTATCTTTTGTCATTGGTTGCTTGTGCTAAAATATTAATCAAGTTTGCATACCGCCATGCCCAATACACAACAGTGCTACGGAAAATATCCATTTTTTGCTATGTCAAGTACAACAGTTTGACAACGCCATCCAACTAAAGTTGCATTACACGCAAGTGGAACGAGAGATCTCCTTTCAACAGCGTTGTGAACACAGTGAACGAAGATGACAATTCGCCGGGCATGAGCAAAAACAACACTGTGGAGGTTGGCGAGAGATATCGACTTTCGGCTCAAAAAAGAAAGCAAGCTCTCTCACTCATCAAGCGCACAGGCATCATCACTTGGTGCCACAGATATCACAAAACCACCCTAACAATTCAGGAATCAAGATTTGCATTAAATGTATTATTAAAATAAGGTCAATATTTCTGTTTCGATATTTGTTCATACGGCAATTTCTAATTTGACAAAAGAATTCTGCAGAAATCCACAACAGGAAGAGATGTCCCGGACAAGCACGAATTTCAACTCAACTGGAAGGCTATTTCTTTCCAAGTTACACATATGGTTTGCTTGCAGCAATTTGTTGTTTTAGAGAACAATGTCACAATGTTAATTTGTTCATTACTGCCCTACCCGTTGTGGGTTTCCGCAGATTTTTTTTTTTTGCTTCGCATTATCGATCAATTTGGCTTCGACACTGGTAAGACAAGATGGAAAAAATGGTTTCAGCTTGTGAACAAGTAACTGCCGTTGTCGCTCAAGCGACGTGTCCCATTTTTTTTTTTTTGCACTGCCTTTCGTTATACTAGAAGACCGTTCCAATGCCACTCCGGTTAACATTGTTGACTCTAAAGCATGTGCTTAAACCAATGTGTACGATTTTGTGTTTTGTGTCACAAAAGTTAGCTTCTTTTTGTTCTTTGTCCACTAAATTTCTTTATTCAAAGTTGGGTTTATTTTTCTGTTGAAAGACTACTTTGACCGTCACGTATTCACTGATAAGGCATGATCATGGCATGAGGCCGGCTGCTTACCACAGTGCTTTTGACGTTCAGACTGATGTACTGTCAAAAGCGCAAGGGTAGGAGAGGGCTTGACGAAATAAATCATCATGCCCTCTTTTTAGAATTGCTTTATAGACCCTTTTATCCGCACTGAGGCAGCAGTGCATCCATGACCCCAGAAAACTTCCAGTCCTGCATTTTTAACAGTCAAGTTAGTCAAGAAAAAAAGTATTTTGTCTTATACCACAGGCAGATGTGCTTGATGCATTCAAATATACTGAAAGTGCTCATGCGTTGAGAGCTCATGTACCTTTCTAGCTGTACTTAGAACTCACTTATCAAAAATTCCTGCTCTGCAGCAAAACTGGTGCCAGCAGGAGAGTTCTATAGAGTTGCAGGCTATTGTAAGTTCTGTTGTTGCAAAGCACTTGACCGGAAATATTTGGGGAGCTCCATCTGTAAGCACCAAAAGGGTCTGATACCTCTTAAGTCTCCTAGTGTATAAGTTGACACATCGCTGAAGAAAATACTAGTCACACTTGAGCCTTTCCTGTGGCTGTCACTGCTTCGTGTCATTTGCCCCAGTGCTAACTGAATTATTCACCTACCTGTACAACTTCTCACATTTCTATGGCGCTTTAAAAATGAAACCATTAACAGATAGACAGACCACAGCAGCACATATTTATTTCATTTATATATAGTTTATAGCATGTTTCATGCTCCTTCACAAATTTACTCACCTATCCCACCAGCTAGGAGCTACTTATGTCATAATATATCAAAGCAAATAAAAAATACAAGGGGCAAGAGCAAAGCATCTGTTATTTCCTACATTTGCCTTCCACTAAAGCCACAAGCGTCGTCAACGGTACAGCCAACAGTATCGTACGCCAATGTACCCAGAGGAACCGCCTTGACGTACTTTCGTCACGGCAACTACTCATGTACCCAAACCTCGGTTCACGCCGCCTCCGCCCGAGACGAGATTCCGGGAGGCTGACATATGGCGCACTCCTGATAGGATCCCACTGTGCTACCACTGCGGCGAAGCTGGTCAGCTCTACCGGATGTGTGAATACCGCAGAGCGGGACTTCGGGGTTTTTCCGTAAACGCTCCTTGCCCAAGAAATGGGGAACTCCCTTTTGAAATACGGGAGTACTTGTCAACGTGCCAAAGCCCTAATACTTCACAGCAACATCAACCTCCGTCAACAATGCCGCTGAGGTATCGATCACCGAGCCCACGTCCACCCTTAAGCTCTCCGAGGCAAGGTTCCCAAAGCCCGCGTCGGGAAAACTAATACCGGCGACCTGTGGAGGTGAGGCCGCTGTTGACGCAACAACAGAGCCTCCAGCGCTGAATCTGAAATGTAACGACTGACGTGAGAGCAGTTGCGGAAACAATGACGTTACTTCCGATTTGTGTGTGGTTTAGACGGCTACAAAATTACTGCTTTAGTAGACACAGGCGCAGACCATTCAGTTACGAGTAAAGAACTTGTCAGAAGACTGAAGAAAGTGCTGACTCCTTGGATAGGACCGCAAGTTCAAACAGCCGGAGGACACCTTATCGACCTGGTGGGCAGGTGCACTTCTAGAATTGGAATATGCGGCTTCACATACGTTGCTAGTTTCATTCTCCTGTCAGAATGCTCAAGCGATTTAATTATTGGAATGAACATTTTTGCAAGCGAACAGAGCAGTAATCAACTTGCAGGAATCTTGTGTCGTTCTCAACAAAGCACGCCATCGCGACGTTTGAGTGTGAAGAGCAATTCGATGCGCTGCAGATTATAGACGACCACATTACGATACCCTTAAGATCCAGCATAGCTGTCGCCGTAGGAAGCATCGTATACAGCGACTATGAAGGAATAGCAGACAGTAACACTGGGCTCTTACTCGAAAAAGGGATCTGTATGGCCAGAGCGCTTGTTCGGCTGCGTGATGGGTGTTCGAATGTCTTTCTCACTAATTTTGGAAATAAAGTCCTGCATGTTACGAACGAAACTGTCATTGCTCGCCTTAACGATTATGTCCAGATTATGGAATTGGACCCTTCCGAGGCTGCACCACTCAAGTCTGACAACGTAGACTCCGTACTCGCATCTATCAACATCGAAGCAACGCTATCACCGACCCAGAAGCAGCAAATAGAAAGCCATATACGAGAATTTGCCATGTGTTTCTCAACGTCATCCCAAGTCTGGAGAAAATCCATCGCCAAACACCGTATCATTGTCGACTAAGCTACAAGGCCTTTTTGCCAGCATCCCTACCGAGTGGCAAGAGCCAAGAACCGAAGGAGACAGAGGTCATCAAAAATCAAGTTGCAGAAATGCTTAGAGACAACGTAATTCAACCGTCGACCAGCCCGTGGGCTTCGCCTGTGGTGAAGGAAAAGGAACAGACCTTGCGCTTCTGCGTGGATTACCGAAAGTTGAACGTCGTCACAAAGCAGGATGTTTATCCACTTTCGTGAATCAATGGCACCCTTGAGAGACTACAGCACGAGTTCTCAAAGTGGGTTCTGCTGGCCCCTCCTCGGGGTTCCCCGAGCCACGGATAAATATACCCTGGTTCCGTGCTTGCCAAGTCCACATTGCCATAGTCATCAGCCAATCGTGCCTGATAGCAATGCCAGAACGCTTCGTACCTAATTGTGTCATTAAAGCCTTCATTCTTGCGTTGATCACCGCGCATAACACCACGTTGGCGACTGGCCACGTGCCTTCATAACTGTGTAGTTGCCATCCATGATCGCGTCAGTACCCGCCACGGTTTCGTTTGCAGCGGCTGCGGCAAACAGTAGTTTCGTTTTGACTCTGTCCATGCATCGGCCGTGTGCCTTAAAAAATGCGTAGTCGCCATCTATGAACACGGTGATAGCGACCGCGGCTTCGTCCGCAATTGTTGCAGCAAACGGTAGTTCCATTTTCTCTTGGTGCGTGCGTCGGCTGCCTGCCTTCAGAACTGCAAGGTTACCGTCGGTAGCGGCCGCGGTTTCATCCCCAGCGGTGCAAGAACGAGAACTGCAGTTTCCGCACTGCCTTTGTGCAAAATAGAAACAGGATTTGCCAATTCATTCAGTAAATAAAAGCGGGTTGACGTAGTACTAAGCAGGCATTTGTTATTTTCTTTATACCCTCGATAATTCGACATTCGTTTAATTCAAATTGGGCATTTTTTTTTCGGTCTCGTGAAATCCGCATTAACGAGGTTTCGCAGCTCGCAAAGCAGAGTCAACACTAATTCTAAGACCTCTTGTGATAAATGGTATAAGTCTCCCCGTGCGATATGCTCTGAAAACTCATTCGTTCTCGTCATGTCTTGGCTGCAATGCTGTCTTGTCTTGGCTCATGACGATTGCACCCAGTTTGCACCACATGCAATGCACGCCACCATCAAAATAGCCTGTCCACCACCACCTTTGGCCCCAAACATGTTGCACGCTACGCCTAGCATCTTTACTTAGGGCGGGGGGGGGTTCCTTGCCACTTGATTAAGCTTAGCAGGGTTCCCTGTGACCAACATGCTTGAGAACCCCTGAATTACAGGATGCCAAATTCTTTTCCTCTCTCGACCCCGCAAGCGGATACTGGCAGATAGAAGTGGACGAAAGAGATTGTGAGAAGACAGCATTCGTCACATCAGACAGGCTATACGAATTCAAGGTACTTCCGTTCGGCCTCTATTCCGCACCTGCCACATTTCAGCGGATGATGAACACTGTACTCTCCGGGTTAAAGTGGCAGTCCTGTCTTGTTTATCTTGATGATGTTATGATTTTTCTACCACCTTTGATCAGCATGTGGAACGACTACGGACTGTGCTCAACGCTATTAGTTCAGCAGAGCTGACGATAAAGCCACAAAAATGTCACTTCGGCTTCCATGAGCTCCTTTTCCTCGGTCATGTGATTAGTTCTGACGGCATCTGTCCTGACCCTGAGAAGACCACAGCAGTGGAAAAATTTCCTAGACCAACAGATAAAAAGGCCATTAGGCGATTCTTAGGACTTTGTGCCTATTACAGACATTTCGTCAAAAATTTTTCAAAAATTGCCGAGCAGTTTACGCGAGTTACAAAAGAAGATGTACCTTTCATTTGGCTAAGTGAACAAGAAGATGCATTCAATGAGCTACGACGCCGACTTCAAGACCACCCGGTTCTTACGCACTTTGATGACGAAGCGGAAACACATCCACACGGACGCAAGCAATTTCTGGCTTGGTGCTGTCCTCGTTCAGTGGCAAAACGGAGAGGAAAGAGTGATTACAACATGCAGAGAGATATGCCAAAAAAAGAACAGGCGTAAAAGGGAGCTTGCACAAACGTGTCTATACCTTGGTCACGGCCGCTCTATGGAAACAAGGTGCGGCCTGCCGCATGACACGCCGTCAGTAGGCGAGGAGTGACAAGCGGAGTTTTCAGTTGCGGCCGCTACTTTGGGTGGGGGCGCTGCACATCGGCGAACGTGAGGCGCACGTTTGCAAGAGAGAAGCATCCATGCGGTCCGGTTCTTTATTCTATGCAGTCCGTGCGCCGGGAAGCAAGCGTTGAGAAGTAGCGTGGTTACTGTTTCGCGTACGTTTTTATTTCATAGTCCATCTGTTTCGTTACGCGTTTCTAACGTGGAGTTATCAGATGCGTCACGGTATATGCAGTCCCAAAGAACTGTTGTGGGCCGCGATGCAAATCCAATGCTGCGAGTAACTCTGACCTTTCTTATCACGAGCTGCCGGCGAAGCAACAACTCCGGGATGCCTGGCTGCGACACATTTCGCGACAAGGCTACGAAAAAGGTAGCCAGTGGGTGCCGAACTCCAGGGCCGTCGTTTGTTCGATTCACTTCAAAGAGGAAGACTACAAGGTAGGATTAAAACGCAAGGTGCTGCAGCCGACAGCCGTGCCGACCCAATTTCCGTCGTACCCTGCATACATGCTGCCCGCGGCTTCGAAGAAACGCCGATCTGTAGTACGTGTCGCACCTGCCACTGCCATAACTAAAGTAGGTGACTCATTGCAGGAGCTATGTGCAGGATCAGAAAACGAAGCATCCCACCGATCTGATGCGGACATGGGTGAAAATGAAGGCGACGTCGAGCTTCGCGCAACGCCGCCGCATGCGGACGAGGTCGCTGGTCCGGAAAACTGCTTGGCAGCAGCGTGCAAGGCGGTGTAAAAGCGCAAGAATGCCAGACGACGTTCAATTTAACAAGCTTTATGGCAGATAGCAAGAGAAACGCGCACCGCCTGCAAATGCAAGCTAGCAGACTCAACGAACGACTACAAAAGCTGCAAAAAAAATGCGACGGTGTTCAGGAGAAGCTAAAGCAATACGAGGAGGACCGGGCGGTGCAGTCTATAACGAAGATAAGAAAAGCAGCAGCGGAGGGCGACAAAACTGCCGAGTTTCTCGTTGAACAAGTTGAAAATTTTAGTAAGGCCAGACCAACATGGCAAGAGAATACAGTTCGAGAATGTGTGCTGTGGAAGGCAACGTCTCGTAAAGGGTATGACCACGTGAGGGCGAGAAAGCTTCTCAGGCTGCCTTGTCGGTCTACGCTGCAGAAATTTGTTGGGTCATCTACAGGAGAGACCAAAATAAACAGACTCATCCGCGAACGTCTCCAAGTGAAAAGACGTAGTTTACTCTCAGATAAAGAGCCATACTGCAGCCTCATAGTTGATGAAATGTCAATACAACAGAAAGTTACTTATGATCGACAAGTGGATAGAATTTTCGGGCTCGTCGATGTACAGTGCCAGGCACGAGAGCCTGCTGCTGTGGTAGCCAACAGGCTTCTTTGCTTTGTTTTGCGTGGACTCTCAACAGTGTATGTGATTCAAGTAGGGTATTTTTTCACGAGAAATTTGAAGCACGATAAGCTCCTCCTCTTGATGCGCAGTGTCATCAAGGCAGTTGAAGAAATTGGATTTCGAATTGTCCGCATTGTCACTGACAACCACCAAACCAACACAGCTATGTTCCGGAACTTGTCCGATGATAACACACTCCAGCATGTCGTCCCACATCCAGAGCGCGAAGGCGAGCCTCTGTTCTTGTCATTTGATCCCAGCCACCTGATCAAAAACTTGAGGACAAACTTGCTGGAAAGAGAAATGTCCGACAGTATTGAGCCAATCAGAGGAGGCGTTTTCCTGAAGACACTCTACAACATCCATAAAGAGATATGTTAGTAAAGCCAGTGCGGCTGTTGAGCCGAGCTCATGTTGAACCCAGCAATCTGGAAAAGATGAAGGTCCGCCGCGCGACATTGCTTTTCTCGCCTACGGTAATCTCCATCCTGGAATACCTTCAGAGAAATCCTCTATCTCATGAGAAGGCTGCGCAATTTCAGGATTGTCGGTCAACCATCACATTTATGAAATATGTTGGGTTGTGGTATGACCTCCATGACATTTCTGGTTGGAAATCGAGGGAAAGGCCATTCAGCAAAACTGAGGATGATAGGTTGGCTTGGCTTGAAGTCGACTTCATCAGTTACCTCGAAAATGTGAGACGTGAAAGCATGAAAGCCCGTATGCAGTCACTTACAAAGGAGACCTACGAGGCTACCATAATGACAACTACATCAACGGTTGGCGTCGTTGAGTACATGCTGACCGACCTGGGGTAAGCACAAATTTTGCGAAAATTTGCCTGATCATTTTACGTTCTTATTATAGCTTGGCTAATGTGATGCGTGACTTCAAGGTGTTAACCATACTTGTTTTTGTTTGGCTTTTAAAAAACTGCAGCTTCAAGTATGTACTGACCCGTGGACTCAACAGCGACCCAGTAGAGTCTGTTCAGCTGCTTCTGCCAATTCAATGGCGGTAATGACCGAGTTGATGCAGAAGTTGCTGAAGGTTCGGTTGCTGTTTGCTTCATGCAGTGTCTAGTGTTTTGATTTATGCAAAAGTGCCAGTCGCCAACCACGTTCTGGGGCACAGGTCGGGGTCTTACAGGCTGCGAGCACTGGAAATGCGCCATCAAGTTCAGAGTGCAAGACAGCGTTGAAAGGTTGGAACCACGACGGTGACCGAGAAGACCCAGCTATACCGGACGCAGCCTTGGCAGTGTTGTGGAAGTTGCAGCATGTGATGAAGCACGACGAGGTCCCTCCACACCTTGAGTTCGCACCGCTCACATACATGGCGGGGTACCTGGCTTTCGTTTGTGAGCAAAAGGTGAGCTCTTCTTTTTTCAATGACCCTGCCTACTCTATGATTAGCCATTTAAATGATGGTCAAGTTGAAGTAATTTATGGAATTAATGAAATCTGAATCTGTGAAATTATGCAGGTGGCGTGCTGTGAATGCAAGGTGCGACTAAAAGGAAATGCTTCGCGGGTTGGAGCGTATCAATTCACATTCAGCCTTGACCAAGGTGGACTGAGCTACCCGCGACCTGAAGTCGTCTGGTTATGCAAGCTGCTGTGTATTTTCGTCGAATTAGCTCTGCAGTCTGCTGAAGTTTATCGCTGTGGGAAACTGTGCCAGCTCCTCTCATGTGCTGTGTTACCACACCTCACGGCTTGCCCACTCATGTGGCGTGCAAAGTCTAACAGACCATTATCACTGTCGAGAGCTATGTGAGACATTTCTAAAAAAGTTCCTGAGACCCCTCCTGGCGAACTGGGCTGGTGACCTTACCAGCTCTTTGGACAGTGTGCTCAGGCTTTCAAGAAAGCCTCTTTCCCACAAGGTCCTGCGTTTGTAGAGAAGACTGCACAAACCTTTAACAGTAGTGCTCAAATAAAACAAATTTGCATTCTGTGAGTCATGCGTCATCTTAAACGAAGCCCTATTTTTACCTGTGCTCAGAATCAACAAAACCATGTTTTGCATGTCAACACCGCCCTATATTTTCAGTTCCATATCTGAAGCTGGGCTTCCTTCTTGACACAGAAAGCAACCGAACATACTCGTAAAGCCGCTTCATCGATGAAGTCATCGGTGTAAACACACTCGAATAGAGCACTTAAGTGACTGAACCTTGCAAAAAAAGAGGGGTTAGCAGATTTTTGTTTGTATGGAACACAAATATGGCTACTGCTATGTCGCACACTCAAAACGCGACACATGTACTCTGTCTGCTGTCTTCACAAGAAAACGTGCTTGCCTCTAATAGCTATAACAACCAAGACAACCATTCTGGTACGTTTTAACGCGTCCTTGTACATAAACAGCCAGGTCAACACAAGGCGAGGCGACCATCGCCACCAAGAAGTGAACTCGATGCGCCTAGGCCAGCTGTGCAAACCGGTTTCGTTCGATGGATGGATGGTTTGAGCGTTCAATTTAAAACGGGCGGTGGGTTGTGCCACTGGGTCTTATTATTTTCCCTAATGTCCTACCTACAAAAAAAAAAAACACACACACAAAGAATTCAAAGCATTAAACTTTCTGAACCAACTATTGGGAACTTTGTTGTTGTATGCCTCCATTGTTTGTGGTCTCCCCATTTTTCTGCCACCAAACTTCCAATCACCTCTTATTCATCTCTATTGCGGACATGTTTACTGTGCCCCTGCTACTGCTGAACCTAAGGTCTTCAAGGAGGACAGCTGGGCAGATATTTTCCCATTCTAATGAAACATGCTGGTAAGTTTCCTAGTTCCTTTCCTCCACTGTGAGTCAATGTTTTTCCTGTATAAATATCTGAAAACTCTCGCAATCCATTTACCTTCTTTCATATTCCTCAGCCGTTCTTCAAAATCAATTTTACTCTGAGTTTCCCTTACTTCAAAATTTGTCCAGTCCACATCACCTTGTACAGCTTCATTTGTAGTCTTCCCCTGAGCGCCCAGTGGCCACTTTTCGTCCCACATACATTTGGTTGCCATCGAGGGAACCTATTTTTAACCCGTGCTCATCATCAACAAAACCATTTGTTTTGCACGTCAACACAGCGCTATATTTTCAATATTTTCAACTTGGCTTCCTCACGACACAGCAGCAACCGAGTATACTCCTTAAGCCGCCGCATTGATGAAGTCATCGAACACACGAATAGAGCACTTAAGTGACTCTGCGGTACCTGCCTGTTTTTTTTTTTTTTTTTGGCATTTCCGCGCAATCGACGCACAACATCTCGACGCCGTGTCGCACGCCGGCGCGTGTTGCCTCACCTCAAGCAAACAACCGCATTTTCAAATGTAAGTCCTGGAACCATTAAACTTTTCCACAGTTCTGTTGCACCCTTCCCAAACATAGTTCTCAACCACTGGTGGCTCTTCCGAGTCTCTAAGGTGCGTTTCTGTAACCGCATGCACACCTGTTGTCTATTTAACTGCTGCACCTCAGTCTCTAACCACTTTTCGTTTCTTCTACCGCCGTGCATTTTTATGTAGCCTATTGCACGATGAGCTCTCCGTTTAATCCTTTTTCTGTTATTCACGGTGATGCTAGTCTGATGTTCCCCCCGGGGACCTTCTTCATTACTACCTACCCGGCCTCCCGAGACCTGGTGGCCCCCTCTTCTTCGCCGCTGTGCAGCGCCACCGCCAGCGCGGCGGAGAGAGCAACAACTATCGCAATCACCGGCGGAGAGGCGCGTTCGGCAGGTCGCACCTTGTTTCCATAGAGTGGCCGTGCCTTGGTACTTGACTCGGTACATCTTAGTCCGCAATACTCTTGTCCTCGCTTCAAACAACAAAGAGCTTCCCCTAGAACTACCATAGATATTTTCTTCTGCAATTTCTTGCTTGAAAGTTCTGTATGTTCCCAGTGCTGATTTCATCTGCATCCCTGTTTTCCACAGACCCCTCCTCTGTTTCTTTAACCTTTTTCTTAACCGCTCTTTCTTGGTTTGCGCCCCTCCTGCAGTACAAATATTTGATTGACAGTTTTCTGGTCAGCTTCCTCCATTTTGTATCAACATTCCTCATGTACAAATAACTGAAAACTCTCCTTGCCCACCGCTTTTCTGCCATTTCTCTCAATCGCACAAGTTCTATCTTGCTGCTAGCTTCCCTGCCCTCGAATGACGTCCATCCCATGTCACCCTGTACCACCTGATTCGGTGGATTTCCGCGTGCTCCCAAAGCAAGCCTACCTACCCCATTGCTGCTTAACTTCCAACCTTGCTCGAACCTCTGATCTCATGCACAGGACCGCATTGCCGAAAGTCAAACTAGGGACCATCACCCCTTCCCAAATACCTCTCACCACTTCGTACCTACTGTAATTCCACAGTGCCCTATTTTTCATCACAGCTGCATTCCTGCTACCTTTAGTCGTCACATATTTTTCATGTTCTGATAGGTACTCAGCCCCATTATTTAACCACACTCCAAGATACTTGTACTTATCCACTATCGCCAGCGTAACCTCCTGTATCCTATGCTCGCTGCCCTGATTATCATTAAAAATCATGACTGCCAATTTTTCTTTACTAAACTTCAAACCTAAGCTATCTGCCTCTTTACCACAGATGTCCATTAATCCCTGCAAGTCTTCCTTGCTGTCAGCCATAAGTATAATGTCATCCGCGTACATCAGCCCTGGTAATGACTGTTTAATCCATTCTCCTTGCTTGCAAAAGGAAAGGTTGAAGCCAAGTCCGCTGCTCTCCAATGTTTTCTCTAATCCTTGTAAATACAGCATGAACAACAAAGGTGACAGAGGGCACCCCTGCCTAAGCCCCTGCTGTATCTCTATAGGCTCAGATACCTTTTTTCCCCCATTTTATAAGCATCTTGTTACTTTTATAGATGTCTTTTAAAAGGTTACTCCATCTTCCACATTGTTAGATACGGACCCTTTCCCGGAATCACCCAAGTTTCCCCACCACCTTAAAGAGGTCTTCGCATTCCAATTATGGTGCACCGAGGCGCGTCAACCCCGCTACCGGACCCGTCAGACAGGTTGGCGACTCCTACCTCACGCACCACACGTCGAGCTATTGTCTCTCCCCCTGCTTGACTCTTCCCAAAAGTGGAACGGGAGGCTGGCACGGTTCCAGGAAGGAAGCCTTGGTCGAGTGCAAAGCGGTTTTGCAGCTCTGGAGGGCCGTTCCGAGAACATCCCGTCTCCTTCAGCCGAGCGCTTCCAGGCGAGGAGGCAAAGCCGGAGGTAAATCAGCCATCGGACAATGAAGCCCTCGGAGCGTCCCCATTGGCCGAAGATGACGGCACTTGCACGGGCCAATACCAGGGGAGGAAAATGACGACACCTGAGCTGGCTCGACGATTCGCCAAAAATGACGAGACCCCGAGAGACCGAAGGGGTTAAAAGAGCGACAAATCAAGGAGAAGAGGAGAGCTCTTCTTGTCACGGGCCGCAGCGTCCGATATGCTGCCGGCCGTCGATCACTGTTTGATTGTTCATTACTTTGTATTTTAATCACTGTACATAATGTAAATAAACCTCCTGTTTCTCCCAAGTCCGCCTCAACGTCCCCCAACTCCCGCAACCAACGCCTACCAGATCTAATAACTGGTGTCAGCGATAAGGATGAACCTTCGACCGAAGAGATTCAATAACATCTAGAGTGCCTAGTATGTCCCACAAATCCTTTTGGATTACACTGTCATAGGCTCCCTTGATATCCAGAAATGCGAGCCATAGGAGCCTGTGTTCCTTCTCTGCTATTTCAATACACTGCGTCAATGAGAACAGATTATCTTCTAACCTCCTTTGTTTCCGGAACCCATTTTGTAGTTCCCCCAGCACCTCCTCGCCCTCCACCCATGCCTGCAGTCTGTCCTTTATAATCTGCATCACCACCCTGTAAACCACTGACGTCACTGTTAAGGGATGGTAGTTGTTTATGTTGGCTTTGTCCCCCTTTCCCTTATATATCATGCTCATCCTGCTTAGTCTCCCCTCGTCAGGGGCTTTACCGTCCATTATCATTTCGCTCACTACCTCTCTTAATGCTTTCTTAGATTTTGGGCCCAATGTCTTTATTAACTTAATTGGGATGCCATCAGGACCTGTCGACGTGCAGTATACTAGGAACCCTCTTCTCTGCCCTTTCCCACTCGTTTTGTTTAAGTGGAGCCACTGCACTAACCGGTCTATCCTCACCTGGTTGAGCCCATGCTAAGTTTCATTCTTTAAATTTTTCTGTCATCATTGTTCTTATATGTTCCATTGCTTCATCTCCTTCTAGCCGAACACTCCTTGAGCTGTAACTATAAACCTATGCTCTAGGCTAGTCTTATTATTCAAGGAGTTGAGATGTTTACAAAATTTCTTCACTGCTTTTCTATCCTTTTTGTTTACTTCTGACACCCATTGATTCCCCTTTCTTCTAATCTCATTAATCAAATGGGGTGCTTCCCTTCTGCAGTTTAAGAAGTTATCCCATTTTCTGTCTACATCAGCTTCTGGTTCACCCCTTTGCTTTGAATATCTGTGGTCCCCTGGATGCTTCCTGACATTTCTCTATGGCTTTCTTAACCTCCTCATCCCACCAGCTCTTGGGTTTACGTCTTCTGTTCCCTTTTGACCTGACTCGTACCTTAGCAAGCTCTAGCTCAAATAGCCCTGTTAAATTTGCATATGTCCATTCTGTTTTAGTATCCTCTGAAATTACTTCCTCAATTTGTTGGGTTGCTATTTCAAGCTGCTTTTCCGAGTAAAATACCCCACCTGGTTGTTCATCTTGCCTCCTACCCGACTTTCATTTCTCTTCTAAAACTCAGCTTAATACGTTTGTGATCACTACCTAGACTTCTCGAGCCATATTCATCTATGTTCATTACCTTTAGCCTATCATGCATCCTATGTGACTATCATGCACCCTATGTGCATAATCTATCGTCGACTGCAGGCTCCCTACCTCCCATGTTATGTGCCCTTTTCAGTACTGTTACATACAACTAAGTCATGCCTTTCACACATATCCAGCATCCTGTCGCCTGTTGAGTCTGTGTACCGGTCCATGTCTTCTATGCGTGCGTTCATGTCTTCTAGTATAATTATCTCGCGCCCTCCTCCTAGCTCATTAACGTCACTTTATATGCATTCCAGAATTTTTTTGTTTTCCTCTTTGGCATTTGCTCCCGTCCACAGGTATACAAAGCCACGGAGTGTCTGCTCTCCTGCCACTTTCCCTTTTAGCCGTAAATGCTCCTTGCATTCCTGTTTGACCCTTTGCCAATTCATACTTTATTAATGAATGCCCCAATTCCACCCCCTTTTTTTGCTGCCCTCTGTACTATTGCAATATTCCCATGCATAGTTAGGATTACAGGGTGGTTGCTCTATGTCCCTAAGATGCATCTCCTGAAACCCGTACACCATCAGCTTTCCCTGTCTTAATTGCTCGTCTATCTTCTCCCGCTTCAGCCTATTCCTGCCACCTTGCATGTTAATATACCCTATGTCCGAATAACCTTGCCACTGGCGCTTACGTCTATTTCTTCTCCTACAGAATCTGCATTTCTTGAATCTTGGGACTTCTTCAGGTCCGTCTTTGTCTACACTGGTGGCCTCAGGGCTCTGGGTCCTCCCAAAAAAGCTGCTGCTTGGCGGCCTATCCTACTACCTAACCTCCTGCCCGTGGCACCACTGTAGCGAATGCCACCCTGAGCAAAAGGGTGGGAGCCAGGCTCGTACATGTCCCGGTTTACCTCCATTACGCCGTACCCAAGTCGTCGGCTCAGACCCCTAATAACCCGGGTAGCCTCAACCACACCGTTCCATCCTGCTAGCCTGGCCCTGGACCTCTGGGATTGTGCACATGGTCACACGCACCTTCGCAGAGGCCTCTCTCGAGATTATGCAACCCAACCTCTGTCTCTTTAGGTTCTGGCTCCTTCCCTTCAGCACATCGTTGACACCAGCATGGATTAATGACCAGGTTTTCGTGCTCCATGTTGTCCCATACCACCTTCTGAGCTTTTGCCATTGCGTCAACCATGCACTTCCCTGACTCGGCCTCCACCCTCACCCGCCTGTCTGCCTTCACTTTTGTAAAGACTAGCTACATTGGAGCCCCCACCACCAGGACCCTTTACACGTTCGCCTCCCGCCTGCGATTGCTGTCCTCCAGTTCGCGCTAGCTGGCCCGCCACGCGGCGACGCGCTCCCTGCCGCTCATCCTGCCCCACCCGAAGCCTGCCGCGCTACATCGCTGTAGCTTTGTGGAGTCTCTGTGTTGCCGCCGGCTGCCGCCCCCTGTTCTACGGCCCCTAGGTGTCCCTTCCTGCCTGTCTCTTTGCTCTCATTGCATGCCTCTACCTCAGACTCCGCACTGTCCCCGCCCTCCGCCTGACGCTGCTCCGACCCGAGATTACGCGCCGCCAGCGCCATTAGCGCCTCCACCCGCTCTTCCAGCTCGGCCCGCTTTTCCCGTTCTTCTTGAAGCTCGCCAGCTATTCTCTCTATCAGGTTGGCCTCGGCCCCCTCCCTGTCAAGCAACTCGCCGATCCGAGCTTCGAGCTCAACCCTCCGCTCTCGCTTCACTTTCAGCTCCCCTTTGAGCTCCTTAATACTAGCTGCCCATTTCCCTTCCATCCACCGCACAGCCCCCTTGAATCCTTCCCACAGCCTACACACGAAGCTAGCCTTATCAGCGTCGGCTAAACTTGCGAAGTGGTCTGGCCCACAGAATAGGCACTGGGCTTGCCCACGCCTGCACATCGAGCCAGAAGCTCGCACAGACGCTCGTGAAAGAGGCTGCGACACATTTTGGACGACAGACTTTTGCAAAAAACATGAAACATCCGAACAATCACGTTGCTCAAGGCGGAAGCTGGCGATAGAGCGCGCACGCAGTCTCGGCGAAATATGCGGGAAAAGGAAGAAGCAGGCGTAAAAGGGAGCTCGCACAGCACGCGCTTGTGTACTCACTGCAAGCCGCGTAGATATAGAAACTGCGTTGCCGCGGTGACCTCCTGTTCCGTCCAACATTTTCCCTGGAACACGCTTTTCTCCAGTAGGCGTTCCCGGCTTTGCAGCAACGAAGAAATTGCGCAGCACCGCGAACTTTCGTCACGTCAGGCCGAGTTCTAATGAACCTCGACGCGAAAACTTCCCAAGGACGTTGCAATCGCAGTCAAGGATAACACTCGGCTTTTATGCAGGACCGCTGACATGAAACATGCTGGAACTGCCGCACGTTCCTTTGTATCGCGTTTTAACTTGTGCGCCGACAGAAACATGGCAGAAAGAAAAGTGTGCCGCTAAGTGCGAAGCGGCGCCGGCTGCCTTATGAGTGGTTAGCAAACTTAAATCACGCAATTTTGTCCATCTACAAAAATGTTTCGTATGCGTTTTTTTTAAAAAAAACTTACCTTCAAAAGTTTTCGGCGGTTATTTTTCTCCTGCACGGCTTGCTTCGCGTTTTTCCCACTCGTTCTTGAGGGCGGTAGATTTAAATCGTTGCAGTTGTACTAGAACTATGCAGTGGAACTATCTGACGCGCTCGCGGCAAGCGACCATCAGCTGCAATCGGTCGACGTTCCCTCGGGCAGCGATGACATGAGGCTCACCATTCGACACCACCCTCCATAATCGAAAATCTCCCGTCGGAAGCGGGGGTCCCAGCATACATCGTACGTCATACGCACGCAGGGACGCTTGTGTAATGTTATGCTGGCCGAACCTGTCGATGTGCTCCAACTAGCCTGGGAAAATACCTTGCAAGACTCAATTAAGAAGTGCTTTGGCGATTTGGATGCTAAGAAGGAACGATGGGAATTAACATTAGCTCACAGGGCTCTCGTCCCCGGAGAGACTTGCAGCCCCTACACTAAGGAAGTTCTAAAACTGTGCAAGGCCGTAAACCCTCGATTGTGGGAAGAGGATAAAGTGGGACGCCTTATAAACGGAATCGCGGAAGATCGTGATGTACTGAAGACGAGCGGCCTAGTCAGACATATATTTGGAGGGAAGGGGGGGTTCTGCGCCGACTAGTAACCACTCCTCCCCCTCGAGCGAGCAAGTACATAAAGCGAGCGGCAACAACCAATGAGCTACGTTTCATCGAACATCTTCTAAATACTTGAACTGTCCAACATCATTTTACAAGTTCAGCACCATGTACCTCCACGAACCCAATGAGCGCTGTAACGTTACACCCCCAGCCGGTGCGGCCAGCATAAAGCAACATTTCCCGATTCTTCTTATCAATGCGCAGTTCATGCATCTTTCACACGCACGTGTTCCTGCTTGTGCCAGTGGTAAGACACGAACTTAATTTCAGGGAAAATAAAATAAATACAAATAAAGATAACCGAGAAATACATATAGGCCACTGCTAATTCTTTTGATTTGAAACTTGCAACATATAGAAAGAATCCAAGCGCGTCTTCACCGAGAACACATATGGCTTCTAAGAATTTGGACCCTTCTGGTACTGGTTAGTAAAGTCGAAATTAAGCAAACAAATTATGCAATGTTGTCACTGCAGACTCGAATCTAACATTTGACATGCATATAGTATCTCTCTGTCATTAGGAAAATTGGTTTTGACATAGCAGTCCGTTCAGTGTTACTGTACTTTTCTCACTTTAAATTACCATGCATTCATTCAGGCACGCATTATTTATTGTATTACTGCCTGGGGAAGCAGTTATTGCACACCCATATGACTCCTTTGGTATCAAAAAACAGCTGCTAAGAATAAAGCATCTATTTAGTAATCTAAGCCCCTATTCCTCTATTTGGGTGTAACTGTGATCTACATCTTTGGCATATAATAAATTTGACCTGCTGATTATACTGTTCAAATTCATCTACAATAAAGTTTCCAACGATACTTGCAAAGTTCATTGATTCACCATTTCCACATGGTTTGCTTTACCAAATAATGTTCGCTTGCCAAAAGTCGCAACAATTACAGCAAGAAGCAAACCACCTGCTTTAGTGCCACCTACATGTAGAACAAAACTGCTGCTGTTACGCAGCTTTGAATCATCTTTGAAAAAAATCTTTGAATGCAGTCGATCTACCAGATGTAAATACCGTATAGACTTGTGTATGGGCCGCACTTTTTTCATGATTTTAACCAGCTGCGGCATTTGCACTAGACCGAGCCATTTGGTTTTATTCTTCCGAGTTCCGGCAACTCTCACGCTTTCCTACTGAACACCTTCCTCGATTTGTTCATTGAGGCGAGCTCCTCTTTCTGCTTCAACTATACCTAAGTGTGCACTTGTTGTCGATGCCAAAGTTGCAGCCAGCTAACTCAATTGCTTGCCGTGCCGAAGTTGCAGCCCTAGTCAAGATTATACGGTATAGTCGACGCCAATTGATTCAACCCTTGCACGACAGCATGACGCAATTGGTCAAATCATATCTAAAAGGTCAAATGAACAACTGGCAGCAAAATTAACCAATTGAAATCTTTTTTATGGCTTGAAGTAGTCTGTAACATCTTTATGTTTCTTGCTCTTGAAGCACAACTCAACCAACATGAGACTAAGAGCACAGACATGTTTAGACGCTGCCTCGGTGTGACACAAGATGAAACAAGCAGGAAATGGCTTCACAGGCAGAAGGAGTGTTGACCACTAAACAATAAAAATTTATTTAGATAAAACAGCTCCTTGCTGGAAGCATTCACACTCCCTGCTGAATTTCTTGTGTTTTCAAGCTTTTAGCAACTGCTGTGGGCATGAGGGCTCACCAGCGGAGGTCGAATCGACCGAAGTGACATATGCTTTCCAGTTCGAGCTAAACGAGTTTTCCTTCCATAACAATATATGATTTTTTTCCTGGGCCTTCCCAGTGCATTCTAATTAAGCGAATAGTCAAATTACCAGAGGCTAACTTCAATAGCTTCATGCGCCACCTGTATTACAGTTGATGGCTGTGCACTTTTCGAGCACAGCTTTTAAGTGCCCATTACTACGGTAAGCGTCGGTGTAACCGAGCGAACGCGGAGCGCAGCGGCGGATGAAAGACGGCGATAGCGAAGAGAGCACGAGGAGGAAAGTGGAGGAGGTGGGTATGGCGAAAGCGTGAGAAAAAAAGCGCAGTGTCTGCAAGACAGGCTCTGTGGCCACGATGGCCACAAGATGGCGCCAGAGTAGCGTGCGTCACTTGGCAGCCATTGGTTTGCGGCAGCTGCTGGGAATTGCGCCCACGCATTACCCATGCGCTGCCTCTCGCGATCTCCCGATTAGCGAGGCAGTCATGCCACACTTCGCTCCATTTGCAATGTGCTGCACGAGATGGATTGTCCGTGCCAGCCAATATCACGAAATGAAAACGCATACAGAGCAGCGCTCAAATTTCGCATTAGGGAGTATCGTAATCTTCGGTGAATTTTTTGTCTTTTCAATCAACGTGTGTTCTTTTGAATGCTATAATTATTGTGCTGACACGCAGGGATTCATTATTGCATGCGACTGGTGTCAAGAGAGTACCAACACAGATTTTCAAAGTTGTAGAAAGTATCTCGAGTGCATATCACACACGAAAGGAGGACACTGTGCAAGTGTGACAGTTGGTAAACACAAGATACTTTGGTACTAAAGCTGGTCTCCAAGTGCAGACCTGGTGTCATCGACATTATCGCTAGGTACGACGATGTCGCTCGTTGTGACAGCTGCAGCAATAGCGGGAAAGGAGTAAGCTAAAATTTCAAGACGCATTCAACTGCCCAGCACCAAAACCAGTACTATTAAAATACTACTAAAGTAATGTATATAGGGCACTCAGACATTTGCCAATATCTTTTCTAGGCAACCTTCAATAGACGATATGCAAAACCTGCAAGCAGGCTTCACCACACATTTTCTTGGACATAGTCAAAATGGAGGACTTCGGGCTAGAATCCTAACTGATGTGCCAACATATAATGGCATCATTCCTGCCACCATCCAAGCTTTGAAAACTTGTGTCTCAGCATTAACTGCTCTGCTAGCAGGAACGTGGCCATATTTGTTAGGGCAACTTCCGATATATGTATATCTATAGACTATAACAAGGAATTATAACTTCAAGTAGATAGCACAATCTGGCCATTGTCAATAATGGGCATAAACGGGACCTTAAGATTATGTGTGAATGTGAAAATAGGCAATCATATGCTAATTAGCAATCTCGGTGATGGAAGCGACATCTCACTTTTTAGAGCAGATTTCGGAGCAAAAAAATTGCTAGTTTGGAGCAGCTATTTGTATTTTCCGAGCAGATGGCAAAATATGCCATACGGCTCCTGGAGTTAAAAGCATTAGTGAGGCGCCTCATAAATATTAATATTTACCATGAAATACAATAATCAATGCACATACAATAATCCATGCAAATTGAAAGAAACAAACAATTAAGAAGATGGATGATTATTGAACGTGCAGTAAAATGAGCTCTATATTTAAAAAAGCAGTACTTGTGGCAGATATGATATCAAACTGGTAAAGCTGAGCACCACATTATAAAGGTAACCACAATCACATATAACCGTTGCCAATGCAGCAGTTCATAATTGGTATGAGATCAAAGTAATCGCAGTCACTTTCACATTTCACCAAAATAGTCTGCATATCAAGTTAAAAAATACAGCTAAATGAGCTATATATTTAAAATGCCAGTTCTCGTGGCAGAAATGAGAACATAGCCGATAAGGCTGAGCATCACAATGTAAAAGTAATCAATCACATATCACAGTTGCCACAGCAGCAGTTGGTAATCAGTACGAGATTGAATTTCATAGCGCCGTTTCGGAGCAGTTTCAGAGCAGTTACTAACAAACATGACAGTTTGGAGCAGCATGTAGCAGCATTTCTGTTTTGAAGCAGTTTGGAGCAGCACTTCCATTACTGCAATCTGATGTCAAAAGAAACATATGAGGTAAAATGTTAACAGAAGTCATTTTTTACTGAGGAGATGCGGTGTTATATGCTTAGTTAGCTTATACACTTGAACCTCAATATACAGAGGAATCTCATTGAGACGATCTTCACGGGAACCGGAACATAAAGTATACCATCCGAAAATTGTCTTATCGAACCAACCAACCAAATTATCCAACCAAATTGTATAATCAGGAAAAGAAAAAGAAACGTATTATCCCGAAAAACGTATCATGCAGAATCGTATCAACGAAGTTCCACTGTAATGAAGTTGGCAAAATCCTCACTTTACTTTGTTATATTGAACTCTGGTTTTATTGAAATTTGACTTTTTCTGCAAAGAAATAGTCACTGACTGATTTTTCTTATATGGAAAGGGCTGTAAAAATTTGCGGATTATCAAGCAATCGGAAAAAAATAATTTCAACGACCAAAAAGTTTCACCTTGTTAATTTTTTGATGACCAAAGATCCAAATGACCAAAGTGTCTAAAGTATCTTCACATCAGTAGTATGTAGAAGAAACCTGCGTAGCTATCGCATCTATTCCGCAACCGCGGCAGATAGCGTTGCTCGCAGTGGGACGATGCTATCAGTGGTCCAATCTCCACACAGTCCAACCAATGCATCATCAAAATCTGTTAAATGCTGCAAAGAAAGCTTCGCTTTAAAATTGCACAAAATCGAGGTGACGAATGACAATTACCCATTGTTCTCGGCTGCCATGTTAAATTGTTGTAATTTTACGACAGTGCATGCGTGTCATGTCCAGCGTTTAAAATTTTGGCAGCCATTATGTATTGCTTCTAGTACTGTTGGTTCTGAGTAATGAGGTTGCAGATTTGCCTGAAAGGCGAAGCATCAGTTAGTTAATTGGGGTTAATGGCGCAAAAGCGGCTAAGGCTATGCTGCGCCAAACAGAAGGTGTTATGAATAAAAATTTAAAAACAGCAAAGGTTGTGTTGGTCTATAGCCTGTTTAAATAGCCGGTATCGCCTAGAAATTTAAAAAGGTCTGGTAATGGCACTAGTGCATCATCTCCTAAAATTAAGGTAGGGTGTAACAGTATGTGTAACTTGTATAAGTTCTGCAAAAGGTTTCGTCTCTGTGTTTCGATATGTTTACATGTCAGTAAAATGTGCATCACTGTGAGCGGTTCTTGGCAGTTCTCGCATATTGGTGGGTCTTCTTTTGTGAGTAAAAAATTGTGTGTGAGGTGTGTGTGCCCAATCCGTAGTCGACATAAAACTACTTCAAAGAACCGTTCCTGATGACCACATGACTTCCATTCGCCAAGTACGGGTTTAGTGAGATGTAACTTGTTTGTACAATGGTCCCATTCGTGTTGCCATTTTGACCTCAAGGCATTCCGAATTGCGTGAATACAATCTTTATCTGGGAGTGTTGTGTTTGTTATGTCTTGGTGTGCTGCCATTGACGCGCATCTATCAGCTTCTTCATTACCCGGTATTCCAACATGGCTTGGTACCCAGCAAAACCTGATTGATCTGCCATATTTGTTTGATGTTACCAGGTTTAAAATATCCCCTAACAGGGGTTCACATTCACATTTCACATGTAGAGCCTTCAGAGTGCTTAAGGAATCAGTGTATATGACTGTGTTTTCGTGTTTGTCAGCGATGGTCTTTTTAACTACAGTCCATATTGCATAGACTTCGGCCGTGTAAACTGAGGCGTGCTGTGGTTGTCTAATACTTGTTTCCCAATTTTCTGTCACGACCCCCACGCCAACGTGTTCTTTTGTTTTAGAGATAACGATAGCAAAGTATTAGACAATTAGCTAATGGAGGCTCTTGCTGGCTGTATAAATTTGCAGTAAACAGTCGCTTATAAATTACCTGGCATGGTGGAATGTGCGCACAGACAAACATGAACAGATCTCACTCGAGGACCACGAACACTCGCTGTCACAACGCTGGCGTGAAGAAGAGCACAGGCAGAGGGGAGCGAACGCTTTGTCTACCTCTCGCTTGAACGTGTCTCTGAAACTTGCGAAACGTGCAACCTCCTGCACTAAATGCACAGGAAAACAGGGCATTACCTCCAAGGTAGTGCACGCCGACAGCATATGCGCCCAGATGCGCCACATGCAGTGACGGTCAGGTTAGAGGAGACGCGCCCTCGCCCCTTTCAGAACACGCTCGCACACACCCCACCCCTCTTGCGCGCGGGAATTGGTTGGTTTGTAACAACTTTATTAGGGTCCTGCAGAGCGTTTGCCGATGGGGCCTTAGGTCTCCCACGTGGGGACGTCGAGGGAATGCGACGTGTATTAAGCCACCATCCCTCTCGGCCCACACACACACACAGCACAACTGACGCGGGGCACGATAAGATCTTACCACAATTGGACTTTATACAGAACGAGAAAGCGAGAGTCTTGCATTTAGAGCTACTAGTACTGCTAGTAATTTTTATTGGACGCGGCTCGGCTACAGCGGCCACTCTCTGTCGCGGCATTCGAGAGGTGCATTACCAAGCAGCTGTACGAGATTCAACCCTTTCACCAGCTGCATCAGCAGCAGTTTCCATTTATTTTGCTTCAATATGGTTACGCGAACGAAGGATTAAGCACTGGAGACTGTTTACAACGTATATTTACAAAAGGCAACTTCACGGCTGACGGCTGGCCAGTTCAGCCGACAGCTCGAGAGCAATGAGCAGTTCGTCTTTTTCGTGGGGGCGCCCGCGCGCATCGTCCACAAGAAACACGCAATATGCATGTATCATTATCCCCATGATAGCATGTATCATTATCAATATTCCTACATGGCTGCAGTGAAATTTCGTTGTGTTGAAATCGCCATATAAGCACACTTCATTATACGTATCGCAATTTAAAAAATATGGCATTCTATGGACAAGAAGTTACAAAAAGTTAAATACTATTATGTCGAAGTATCACACAGCTTGGGACTCTTGTATCTAATTTTGCTAAGATATGTATTCAGAACATTGATGAAAAGTCTCGTTGTACTTGACTCCTGTGGGCTGTGCTGGCCAGTAACTACACCAAGACAACAAACACTGCAGTAACAAATTTTATTTGTCAACAACTGCACTTTGAAGCTTATATACATTGAGCTATCTATACAGAAGGTACAGGCAGCTTGATTGTCAAAGCATGGACGCTGTCCTTGAATGTGTATGTTCACAAAAAAAAATGTAAAAAAAGACGCCATGAAACAATTTTTTTAAGAAATGAAAAAGGATATCCCTTGTGGGAATGTGTGTTTCCTTATGCCACTATCACAGCGCACAATCTGAGAAAGTTTTGGCCTTCAACCGGAAAATGGCTAACTTTCGCAACACTAAGCCAGATGCAGGCAATTCCCATTAACATTTGCACTGACACACACAAAAAAAAAGCACAGATTGCATGTGCCTGGTGAACAAAGGCAATGATTTACCAGCGCACATATCAAAGAATCCACCAGGCTGTACCAAAACAAACAAGTCGCATCAAATAAATTTAAATTACTTATGGATTTACAGTGCGATGTTCACGTGTACAACATTCTGGTAACAGGCTTTATTGTTTTCCCTATGTATGCACGTAAAATATGCAAAGCTGACACATCTCACTAGCACCAAACTCGAGTTAAATTTCATGAACTACGGAGAGAAACAGTAATGGTTTGGCGGTCTTCCAACTATACTGGGGACTCTTGTCTTGACCCATACCACAAAGCTGTTTTGAATATGCAAAACAGCGCAGCAATACAGATGTGTCAAAAAAATGGCACAAGTGAAGTATACGATCAAATTGTACATACAGTTAACCTAAATGATAAGGTACTGCATGAAAATAAATAAGCGCAAAGCATCTGCGGTGACTCCATGAACTGCTCAAAATGAGGTTCTTAAATACAAGGCCATCAGGACAAAAAATATTGCTGAGGTCGGTACAAAAACAATGACTACAGTAGTGAGCCACCTTCCAAGCCAAGTCGGCAGTGTGCCAACAGAAGCTAGGGAGGAGCCAACGTGACCAACATTGGGCGGTGACGATGACAATGAGAGTGGTGGGGCTTTGGCTTCTGGAATGAAGCGGCGAAGACTGGCTGCACAGTGACTCAGAGCCTGCTGAGGGCTCGCGACACCTTGGAATTGTTCGGCCTGTTAAGCGCCTTGCAGATGAAATCACCCACGCCGATCACCTTTTGGAGGTCAACGCCCTGCAAACGAACACACAGAAGGGAAGAGCGTTATTATAGTGCTTTATGTGGGCCGGTTGGTACACACTCGAACGCAAGGGCCAGTGCAGCGATGCGAGACAAGAGGGCAAACGAAATCCTGTTAATAGCGATGCAAAACTACCGGTAAATTGAATATCGCTAGCTTTTTAAAACCTACAGTCAGTGATCGATTTTCCAGACATCCCAATTGTTTCGGACATGCCCGATAATTAGGACGCCTTCGCAGCACCGCCAAGTACCTCATAGAGTCAATGCATAAGAAAGTCTGAAATTTCGAATGAAAAAAGCCCTCACCATACGATTTTGCCAACGTTTTGCAGTGACTGCAGGTCCAACATGGTATTATTCGAAGCCGCCACTACTGCCATTCTGATTATCTCGCACGCAGATCCACTGGCAGCCGTAGCCCTCACTGTGGCAATGCTACGCCTAGCTGCTTCGACGTTTGCTGCCAAGCTTGTCGCTGTCTGGTGCAGTGTTTTTCATTGAAAGCATTTGCTGTCAATAGTTTGTGGTACCATGGTACCATTCATGGTACCATGAACTATTGACAGTTTTTGGACTATCGCCAGTTCGACAGACTATATTCTGATAGAATCAATGGCACTATTGATGGTTTCGCACTGCCATCCTACGTTGGTTGCCAACCAACCTACGTTGGTTGGCAACACTGACTGCTAACACTAGTCAGTACTTCAACCTCTTTTTTTTTGTCCTGTCCCTGTGCAATTCCCCAACTTCGAAAAACACTAAGCAGTGCTGTCAACATGCGTCAGGGACAAATAACCGCCATTGTAACGTGTACACTATAACCAACAATGTGCACAGAGAATTGAAAACGTGAATGATTGCGGAGGCTGGCAAACAAATTGTTGGGTCTTGTGCGCACTATTTAAGCACGTACGTCACAGCAATCATTCCACCAACACAGCGGAAATCACACCTTACAGTAATGACTTCATGTCTCGATCGTCTATCAGTACATGCAGTATGAACTGCATCTGGGTATGTGTAACAAATTCCCTGTACGTCGCGTGAGAAAGCGGTCCGTGCAATCTAATTTTTGGACAAGTGTTGGATGCCCATCGGAGTGTCATGTCCTGCTGCTACGTCGTGATCACAAAAACGCACTGCATGACACCATGACAAAAGGCAGACATATGCAAATACTGCATGTGTTTGTATCTGCCACCATCTTGGTCCTACTTTCGAGTGGTACAGTTTTGTGATAACGAAGCAAATAGCCTCCTCATACGCTGCATCTTGCACTGTGCGTGCAATACCCTTGTGCACTTAGCATAAATGTTACATCTACCGGTGCTCAATGGACTCGGATCGGAATCTTGGTGACCTGTCACAATTACAAGAAATTGTGACAAATATGGCAGTTGTTTCAGCCTCTAGGCAGTGTGCCAAATCTCTTGAAATTCAATGTACAGTATTTAATCGCCTAATGTTCACACTTTTTGCGCTGAAATTCGATGCAAAGTTTGGGGGTGCAATGATTAAAGAGGAAATTTTTCAGAGTGTTCTAAGTGCTAAAGTGACTGTAAATTGTGGTTCTCACACAAACCAATATAAGGTAAAACAAAAAATTACTTCCAAACAGCAGTTATTGTTGTAAAAAGAATACAGACTCTACACAAGGCAAAATTGCAAAGGTTCTTTATTTGTTAAATTAATTGCTAAAAGTCAAAGCCTGTCATGCACGATCATAATCACTGGCTGGAGCAAACATGATAGCTGCTGCAGGAATTTTCAAGGGTGCGGTGATTACTTGAGGAAAAAAAAATCCTTCTGAAAGCTAATGGAGGGGGTGTGATCATTAGGCGAGTCAATATGGTATGTGGGAGTGACAGCATTTGAACGTTCACTTCATCGAATGGTACTCTGTGGTAACACGTAACAGTAGCTCAGTTAATGTTATCTACAGATTAGCCAATCACAGTAAACTTCCGTTAATTCAACTCTGGTTATTTCAATTTTTGGGTTAATTCAATCCTGACCGAAGGTCCTGGCCGGCGCCCATACATTTCTAGGGGCTCAAGCTTTCGTTAATTTGATCCTGAAATTGCTGTTTGCCAGATAACTTGAAGTTGACCAATTGGCATGCACGCCCACCCGTAGTTACTCTATAGTGACCCCCATGGCGATCTCTTTAATGGCAGCATGTCTCAGTTGAACTCAAGGCACATGTCAAATCTCCTGTTGGAAAAACCTATTTCCGGCCTGCCCTAGGAAGATTTTCGAGCAATAAGGGTAGCTCACAATGTCCGATTACGGTATTTACCTGATTCTAACGTGTGCTTTTTTTTTCTCCCCCAAAAATTGGGCAGAAAATTGCCTGCACAGTGCAATCTGATACGAAATTAAAACCTTGTTAGTGGTGTTCGTATGCTTTACCACATAACACAGCTGTATTGCGGTAATGCTGACTATAGGAAACCGGCAACCACTGCGCAACACATATTGGAAGCTTGCCCATTTTTCTTGCTAAAAATTTGGGTGTGCTTTAGATTTCTATGTTGTGCAGAAGCTTTAATGTCATCACTATGCTAGCTTTCTACTTTAAACACATAAAAAGTGGGCGCGCGTTTGATTCGCGGGCGTGTTAGAATCTGGCAAACACTGCCAAACGAATCAGTGCTGAGGTATGGCACTCTTTCTGCATCGCGTTTAATTCGACCTGCCGGATAATTAGATCAATTTCATCGGTTCTGTCAGGGTCGAATTACTGTAAGTCTACTGTGATTGTCACTTAATAGGAAGCTGCAGTCACAGTGGGATGGGTACATTCACTAACCGTGGGTATGCCCATGCCATGCAGCATGTACAGGACGTCCTCAGTGGCAACGTTTCCCGTGGCGCCACGTGCATAGGGGCAGCCGCCGAGGCCGGCCACAGAGCTGTCCACCACGGCCACACCCATGGCCAGGGCAGTCAGGATGTTGGCCAGCGCCTGGCCGTAAGTGTCGTGGCAGTGGACGGCAAGAGCGCTTGCTGGGACCTGCAGACGCCAGCAGAGACAAACACTGAAGCACTCGCAAGAAGGGCTATTGCATCATCCCAGTGCTGTGGCTACTGGCAGCTACTAAAACTAGTAATTTCGCACGTAGGTCCCACTGCTGCATTTTTTGACAAATGAGTATCCTGAATTTCAGAAGTTGATGTAAGCAGTCGGCATTGGACGCTGCTACAGTTGAATTAAACTGAAATCGGCTTTGGCTTAAAGCCAACTCTGGAGTCGGTTTAAAGTCAATTAGCTAGCCAAAGATGCAGGGGTGCTACCTTGCCCATCTGATCTGATGATTGCAATGTCTGCTAGGATGTGTGAATGCGTAAGGTGTGTTTAGCGATGAAAAATCTCCCGCAGGCTTTTAACCCACAGTAGAAGCATACAGAAACGGCCGAGCTCACCTCGTTGAGCACGGCCTGCAACATGGGCCGCATAGTTCCTGGCGTGCCGACGCCGATGGTGTCTCCAAGAGAGATCTCGTAGCAGCCTGCCCGGTACAGCATGCCTGCCACCTTGGCCACCACATCGGGCGACGTGGCGCCCTCATAGGGGCAGCCCACCACACACGACACATATCTGGAAAAAAGAGGCACAAGCAAGCACATGAGATTTATTAGCTGCAGTGAATACGGTGCATACTGACACTTCATGTCGTTATTAATAAAAGAAAAATACAGCATGCCCTAATGTGAACCGTTGCAGGAAAGTACATTCAAGTGGAAATTCGGACTAGTAGTTAGCACATTTAACGAGGGACGAACTCTGAAGCAAAATACACGGCAGTGTGCATGTCTCCCCTGTGTCCAGCCCTTGAGTTTAGGTAACAGGTAAGCAGCCAGCAGCAGTTGGCAACTGTGTTGAATGTAAGCTGGTTTTCATAGCGAAGCTTTAAGGAGAGTTACGCAGCTGTTTTCGTGTGGCGGTGAAAGCTGGTGTGCTTGGTATCAGCCAAGTATGCAACCTGCAAGTATGCAGTTCCGAATTTTGCTTTGAAATGTAATTATCAATGGTTACAATATAAAAGTTACCTTGTTCGTACCTTACTTGAATAGACAACAACTTTATTTGCGGGGTTTTCATTAACCAGTAATCCATAATTTCTGTATTCACGTTGCATCTTACTGGCTCTACTTTGGAGGTCAGCTAAGAGCTTTTAAAGCTTTGGTGGCAGAAATTGAGGTTGTGGTCCAAAACGCAGCCTGCAGGGGAGCCCCCAAAGTGGCCGTATGACCAGGACATCGGTGATGAATCATCACTAAGAACAACCAGCAGTCAGACTCGTACTTAGAGCTCGTTTGTACAGCTTCGTTAAGTTTGATGTATCCGTGGCTTAGATTGGCATTTTATACTGCTTTCTACATACACTGGCATTCATGCGGGCGACTGGTATCTTCAGATAGTCCCATGCAGCACCACTGCAGAATGCAGTTTTTCCTGAGCTGCTGCGACAATTTTCTTTATGTGCTCACATCTGTTCAGTTTACGTATTCTATTGCTTTGTTTGTACGTGTAATGCATGAAGAACTTTCTTTATGGCATTATTGTTTATTTGTGTTTTCTGGAGCTGATTCAACTATTTTTGTGCTTGTATGTGTGATTAAAACCCTTTCACTTCTCTAATGCAATGTATGCTCTGAGGGTGAAATAAATATGGCGGGCCTCTGGTTGATTTCTGGTACTGGGTGAATGCATTGGGATCATCTGCTGCTCTTACAACAACAGCTGTTACATGCATAGCAGACATTTTGCTAGTGCAAGTTGGTTACACATTCCAGTTTGATGAATACGGCATAATGATTAATAAGACCTTCACTTTTGGTCGCTTATTAACTACATACTTCTTACTATATGGTCTGTTTTAAAACGGACTGTGCGTGCAATCTGCAGTGAGCAGCAGCTATGCTGGGCATAAGAAAGGAACCTCACGCAGAGTTGGTGTCAAACCCTGAACTTTCTATTCCTAGGTTGCTGCTCAATTGAGTGCGGCACAACAGTTTGTGCGCACACTCTCAGCGATGCGCTCCCAGTCTGGGTGACATTGCATCACAGCAAGTGCATAGACGCTGCTCGTTCTGTGATTCCGAGTACGAACCATGAAAGTATCACTACCGACGCATAGGACATGGGTGCCAAATGAGTGGATCGAAAAGAGCGCCGCACTAGGCATAGCATTCATGCAGCCACTGCCAGACCTGTTGTTCCAGAGCACATTCACGCCAGTCCTTTCTGTCACTCCCACTGTTTGCGAGGTTCACCTAACGCTCTTCACGAGTGCCAAGTTTTTGCAGTCGTGGTTCAGTGATTAAAGATCACAATGGAGTGCCGAATGTAACGACTAACTTAGGGGGCATGCCACTAGACGTCACAGGTGCCACAGCTTGCTAGAAGCAAGAAGTGGCCTGCTGTGCAAAACATTTCTATCTTCTTTGTGAACAAACCTCATTACAATGGCTTGCACGTGATCAGCAAGGTGCAAGTAAACTTGCCCATTGTTCTAGGCTCAGTGTGAATGAGCAAAAGGGCTACTGCCATATTTCCTCTGCAAAAGGTCTGGTACTTTTTTTAGCAGGCCTGCAAATTAACGTAGTCGATGATAAGGGGTAAATGGGCAAGTTTGTGCAGGTCCACAATGGACACAGGTGAACACAAGGGTGACGACACGAGTTACGTCATCATTAAGAACGAGGTGAAGATGAGGAACGCAATGTGAGCCCGTTTGCATTTAAGAGCCACCCTTCAGAGGCGGGTGTTAACAGCCAGTGCAGTTGAAATTGAATTTCAGTGCGGCCCATGCCTAAACATGCTACCGAAACAAGTTTTGTTCACTGTCTCTGCATTCTTGAAAACTGCCCAGTTAAAGGCAAAACTGGTTGTTGTGTAAATAAGGGACTATGGGAGCACGAGTAGTTACTACAAGGGACTGCAACCTACTTGCTTCTAGCAGAAAACTGTCGAGTATGTAGCAACCAGCCGGTCTACAGACCTAAAAATTCTTTCCAAGAAAATAGAAAAAAATCAAATCATGAAATCTATGCTTTTCATATCAAAAGACTTGGAGATATATGCATCAGCCAGCGGCCATTATCCCTAACAGACAAAAAATTTGTGCATCTGCGAAGCACGTGTAGACCGAAAGATTAACAATTATAATGTTCGTTCTTTTTTTTTTCTGTTTGCAATTGACCAGGTGGTGTATGTGGGAGAAGCCACCAGCATATATATAGTTTGTGCGTTTGATTTCAATAAATTCAGTTGTGTGCCAGTCCTTGTTAAGTTTTCTTACTCTTGTCCCATGTTCAACTGTGCAGTTTTCAAGAATGCAATCGTACCAACTTGCACACCTGTCCATACTTTTGGTCTCCGTCTCTGCCTATGCACTGTTCATATTTGTGGCTGCAACAATAGTCTGGCAGTAAATATTGAATAAATTGAATCATGTGAAACTTTTCCCAGAAATTACCACTGGCAAAAGTAGATAGGAATGAAAGCTTACCCTCTGACTTTAATGTCGTTTGCTTTTGCGGCCTCGATGACATCGTAGAACTTCTTGATGCTCTCTTCTATGCTGCAGTTGATGTTCTTCCTGCAAGCCAATAAAGAAAGAGAGAAAACATTTGAATGAAGTGCTTTCAAACGGTGAGCTACGAAATAAAGACAGGCTACGCAGACAGGTTTTAGAAAATTCCGTTTAGGCAGCTCTTCGGGAACTTGTCCACTTCTGGCAACACTAAGCACGACTGATCACTGCTATAAGATTGAGTTACAAACTGCAATTGCTGCCACCTTGTGTGAGCTGACCTTATTCTATGCCTGGACATTTCCTAATAAACACAACCCCACGTGATCCTCTGCAGTCCTTAGCCTAAAGCTAGCTTCATTCTATTTTTAGAGAGAGCGCTTACAGGCCCAACACACTTGTTGGCTATAACACATGCTGTAAAATACACTGACTGATTCAACATGCTCAGTTTAAAATAAGGATAACAAAAGGCTGCATAATCTCACTTTCAAGATGCTCAACAATACATATACATGTCCTAGCTTACAATTATTCAGTTTTATTAACTGCAGTACTACTATCACTAATGTTCAAAATAGCTGCGCAAGGCTGAGAGAGTCACTCAGTTGGTGAAGGCATGCACCACACATAAGTCACTCACTGTGTGAATGTCTCAGATGCAGCTCCAAACACGGCAATTTCCTTGGCCCCAGCAGCAAGCTGCAGGTGTGAATAAAATGATGAGAACATTGCATATAATGCTGTAGCATTCAGTTATGGGTACCGTAATTTATAACTTTACCAAACATAAAGCAATACCAATAAGACACTTGTATTTCTCCACAAAGGCAACAGATAAGACGTTCGCAATAAACTTTGCTTCAAAATTCTGGTGATTCACTTCAAATGCTCTCTAGAGGCTTCAGATAAAAAATGTAATAAAACTTTAGCAGGTCTTGCGACTACGTTAGTTTGGCTACAAATTATCATTTTACTCACAGTTGGCTCTAAAGTGTCAACATTTCGCACTAACGATCACATCCATGTCAGTTCTGAACATGCCCGTGGCTTATATCAATTTCCCAGTGAGCAATACAGTCAATTCCCACTTATTCAAACTTTCAGGGACTACAGATTTATCAAAATTTATATCTCTCTAGCTGAATAAAACACACACAACAAAACATAATTCTGGACTACCATATAAGCAAATATACTAACAAGACCATGTACAAGAGTAAGCAAGTTGCCACTGTCCGGTTCCATGGAACAGAATAGAGGCACACCCACACACCTACAACATTTCATGATGATGTGAGCCTTCTGCCCTATTATGGCTACAATTATTTTTCTAAGTTGTTTTATTCGTGCAACAATGCACTTTAAACACGATATTTCAAATTATTGAAATTTCTACTAAGAACAAATTTTACTGTTACAAGTTATCTTGAAGACTTTCTAGAGGAAGACGGAAGCAACAACAAAAGCTTAGTGGTTGCAAAAGCTTTAGAAAAACTGCACTGCCATTCATAATACGTGTGCTACTTTCTATGCACAAAGGTATAGGACTTAGCTGAAACAGCGCGACTAGAACAAGGATACACAAGAAACAGGTGTGTGGTACTTGTTTCTCTGTCTGTCCGTGCTTAGTCGTGCTGTTTCGGCTTAGTTAGCCCTCACTAAGACGTTACTAAAGCTATAAGCTTTTGAGCTAACTCTTTGTTCCAGTGAAAGCAGTACGAGCTGCGAGGACACGCAGTGACATGTGCCGACTTACCAAGGCTGCACAAAACCAACCCTTGAATCGGGAAGCTACTGTTCTCGTTGTTCCCGTCCGAAATATGAGATTAGATTCTGGTGTTCGTGTCAAAACCACAATATGATTACGAGGCACACGGTAATGGGGCACTGTGGGTTAATTTTGACCACCTTGAGCTCTTCAACGTGCACCTGTAAGTACACGAGTGTTTTATGCCCTCTGCCCCGCATCGAAATGTGTTGCCACGGCCGGTACCCAAACCAACGACACCTCGAACTCGGCAGCGTAACACCGTAAGCCACTTGACTACTGCCATGAATGTTTGCTTCATTATGGCCTTTGCATGTGAAACAAAAAGAATGGAAAAAAGAAAACGGCAGTGTAAAGCACCCACCGCTTCTTTGAAGCCCTTCATGTTCGGCACAAGAACCGGGTAGCTGACGCCCTTGTGCTTCTCGATGCCTCTCAGCACCTCCGAATGGTCGGCCATCTGGAACAGAGCAAAGCACAGACGTTCGTTTTCGTTTAAGACTCTCTTCGCCTATAGCACTGAGAACAGGGAATCATCAAGCAATTTACGCAACAAGGAGAAGCCAAACATTACAGGCCCCACTAGAGAAAAATGCTCAAATGAAATGACTGCACAATAATGGCACAGTAACACCATGTCATGATGCTTAAACATGGAGGACATACGCCGTGAATTATAACTGAAGTCTCGGTAGACGGAGGCAAGACCAGACTAAAGGCAGTTGAGTGCAGGAAAACGCGAGGACAAAAGAAGGCATTTTGAGCGCACGGGCACCTGTGCGTCCAATGTGCCTTTTTTTTCCCCCTTTGTTTCCCTGTGCTCAACCACCTTTAGTCAAGAAGTATCAACAAGCCCATGTTGCCACCCTTGGCAAAACCAGACACTGAGACTTCTGTGGGGAAACAAACCAAAACAGACCATACTCAAGGAAAGTGGTTAGAACAAGCACTCAACTATCCGACAAGCATGCTCCATTTTGTCAATAAAAATAAGCAACATAAGTCAACCAAAATCTTCCACGAAAAGTAAGATTGTCATCCACCCAAGAGTAGCACGAAGCTACGACTTCCGCCACTCTTTTGGGGGCAATAAATAGCACAAGTTCGAGGCCATTAAATTCTTAATAAGGAACATAAGTGAGCTCACAAGGTGCACACATGGTGATGTAAGACGTTTTGCATATGACCTTGAAATGGAACAGGAACGAAAATGAGACAAGCTGAAGACGACATCGTTCGAGCACACTCAAGGGGCAACGTTATCTTCGCTCACCTGAGGGACCCACTTGGGTGAGACGAAGCTTGTCGCTTCCACAACGGGGAGACCCGAACTCGCCAGCCTGTTGATAAGCTCAATCTTCGTATTCGTTGGCACTATCTCCTGCAAAATGCAAAGGCACAAGGAACGATGACAAGGCAGACAAAGTGAGGGGAGTGCAAAACTAAAGTACACGTAAAAAAAAGCACAATGTCACGTCTTGAGCGAAACAACGACCCCTTTTCGACAACTCATAATGCAGAGTTCAATCTGCCTGGCTGACCTATGGTGATTACTCTCTCAAATAGCGATTATCCAAAAGCATAAAGCTGTCAGATCACCAGCATAGATACAAAGTTCATCATTTGATGTCACATGGTCAGTCAAAGTACCCATGCAGAGAAGTAGTTGTGACAGACATTACCAATTATGAAGATTGATTTACGGGGTTCAAACACCCAAAGCAAACAGAGGGGCTCTGAATAATGGAGAGTTCTGGACCAAGTGGTGGAATAAGTACATTAGTGTCTTTGCTTTCCACCCCCATTGAAATACAGTTGCCACGGCTACGAATCAAACCAGTGATGTCGTGCTCAGCAGTGCAATGCCACAGCTCCACTGAGTCACCGGGGTGAGTACTGAGAGAACCACTCAAAAGTGCAGCTTAGCTAAGCTGATGCAGATCACCAGGTGCTAAGATCCTGATATTTAAAGCCTCCAACATATGATACAACCAATGCAAAATCCTTTCGACATCAATGTATCACCAAAACATTCATGAAAAGGACTCTGCTTCTCTTGGATACAAAATCTGACACCATGTTGCTTGGCTGAGACTATGTGTCAACTTAGGAGGCTTGTCTTGTGCCTGCTTGTCTAGGTGGCTACAAGACACACATTGAACAAGCTGACTTGTTCAATCTTTGTCTAATGAATCAACGTTCCAAGTGAGCTTAGGTTCTTTGAGACCAACATCAGTATGAAATTAAACCATCTCATAAGTCCAACCATCCCAAGCTTCCCAACTGCTGAATGCCATCCTTTTAAATGCTTAAAGTGTGCGGTAGACCTTCTGCAACTTTAATATACATGTATGTGTCAAAACCCCTTCATGTGAAGCCCAAGGTACGGGTCTGAAATCATGTGATGCATTATCACTTGACCAAATTGAAAGATATTTAGCGCATACTGGCTGACGGACCAAGCAGACAGGATGCCTGTCCCTCCTCTGACGATCGTCACACTGAATGTCATATCACACAAAAATGAAAAGTTTTCCCAAATGCGGCCAATTAAGAATACAGACCCAGCAAGAGTAGACAAAGCAGAGTTGAATGGCTCTAAAGCAAGGGGAATTCGCATCTATTGTAATTAGCATTTCTGCAACCGAGGAAAAGCTTTCACCTAATGTCATGCAGGCCAGTAAATGACAAGTCCTAGTACAATGGGAAAAAAAGAAAAAAAAAAAGTGAGCGTCATGTGAGGTAGAATTACAAAGGAAAGCAATTACTGTATTTTTTAGCGCACATTCACAGCAATGAATGTCTCATTACTGCCAAGCCAACATTAACCCACGCCCCTACTTTCTAGTTGACCTTCTAAATCTTTCAGGCGTTAGTGGTATGCAATATGTAATAAAATACACTAACAGCCTCCTTTTGTGATTATTGTGCTATGTCACCCAGTAATTGTTTTCTACCTTGCTGTGAAGTTGAACTAGGTGTGAACAGAGAACAGCAGTCAGGGTGGTGACTCAGCGTTTTGTCGCGGTGTGACCCACGTCTGCAAGTTCCTACCTGTGTGCGCGCTTCAAGCTCGCCGCAAGCTAATGAGGCCCACTAGTGCAGAACATCACAGTTAGTGTATTGTGCATTGCTAAACGGTAAAATAGTCAAATGAAATTATGTTTCTTCCACACGTGCTGATAATTGTGCTGGGTTGTTTACATGGCTTTTTGAGCAGGTTGTACAAAAAATTTTTTTTTCTTTTCTGAGTGTGTGGTGAGGGGGAGGAGGCTGATTATGTGTGCATAAATACAGTAGTAATTACAGATACAGGTGCACAAGCGAGGAAGGTTCCGAGGGTGCAGTGTAAGGCACCACAAGTAGGTCACAAAACACAAATGTACGACGCTGAGGGACATGAGTGACTGCCATTGTCTGACTGCCCTTGGCATACTTATGCCTACTCTGCCAAGGCCTGGTAATGAAAGAGGATGTGTCAATGTCACCGCAGAATATGGGACAGACAGAGCCACAGTGGTGTTTGCACTGAATGCCTCATTTCCCTGGGTCGCATACACATTAGGTATACACAAGCATACTAAACACACATAACTGCCAAAGAAATATTCAACAGCCAAAATGCTACAAGTGGCATCCAGATTGTGATAATGGCTTGTGTGTCTCAACTATCTGTTTGTTTACTGTGGCCTGCTGAACCCTTTAACTCCGTTTCATTTCAGCCATACAAGTGGTGCAATTGTAGCGGTCTCGTGTCTCACAGTGCAGTTGGGTTTTGGCCCTCGACGCTTTGACAAAATAACTACTTCGTACATTACAACTATGACTTGTGGACCTGACGCTGCATTAAACTACGCATTATTTGTGCATCAGTGTTTCCGCCATGCGACATACTATGTTTTGGTCACAAGTGCAAGGGGTGTGCCCTGGCTGCTGGTCACAGAAATGTGTAACTTTGCTTGTTTGGTGGTTAAGTAGGTTCTTATCAGTGAAGACACTTTCCATCTAAACATTTTGTACGTCAAATTTTGGGACATGAATGCATCGGACTTGATGTTACACCGAATTACACAATGTATGATTACATCTTTCTTTCCTGCGCGACTCATTAAATTTTGGTCATGAATGCAAGCACTGAGAGAAGTCCATCCAGCATTCATAGTGTCGCCCAATTTGTATTAAACAGCTGTAAACAAGCAGTGGCACCTAAACTTGAAAGATAAGAACAAAAGGAGAGGAAAGCGACAGCACGTACCTTCTCATTCTGAAGGCCATCCCTGGCGCCCACTTCCACCACTTTAACATAGTCTGGGAAGCTTCCAATGTTCTGCAAATTCGTAAACGGTAATGGGACACAGTGTTGCAAATTCCGGTTTGGCATTGGTGCAACATAAGTAGCATGCTCTCTGCTGGACTGCAGAGGAAAATGCATTCTAAACCACGTCTGTCACAACACTTGAGGCACTTACAGGCAAAGTGTCCTAAAAGCCACTGCAGTATAGCTTATGCAGCCAACATTCATTGACACAGCATTGCTGCAGTAACCACAACTTCCATATTAGCTCCCATTTCAAGCACACTCCCACCCAGAAATTCCAAGGCTTACAAGTAAACTCAGAGCCGACACAGCAGTACAACATGCACACTCCCCCACTATTGAGGCAGTGATTTGCATCGTCTTATAAATGGCACAGCAAGCAATCAAAGTAAAATAACACAGTTTGACTATGAGTCCAGGAGTTTGCATCGATTTCATATTTATCTGCGTATTGAAATGCAGATTTCTCTGATGCCTGAAGATGCAAATGTGTATGCCCTAATTCAGCTGGAACCTAAGCTCACTGAAGAAGGCCATTCTAAAACATGCAAGAGGAAATTTCTAACACGCTGATCTTTTCTGCAAATTTTTAATGATGAATAAGCAAGAATGCTAGTTTCAGTAAAATCAAGTTATGTCACAAATTTATTGCCATGTAATCAAGTGCAAATGTCTCCATACTTTCTGTCTCCATAATTTCGCTTGCTATCGACTTTGTAAAGTTATCAATAATCTTTACAAAGCACTACACGATAAAGCATGTAGCCTAATAGCAACAACTGGGCTGCAAAAGAATGCTGCATTGTGAAGTGCAAAAAAAGAAGCAAAATGAAACTACTACACCGACTAAAAATGTCGTGAAGAGCAGCTGCACTGGGGACGAGTGTTCACAACAGCTGCACACATCACATGACCCACAGCTGCATGCAACGAAGCTGACGGATGCTTACTTACTTTAGGCTAATCTACACTGTCGGGAAAAGTCTATGCAGGCATCACTATGTGTGAGCTTGACACTTCAATTCTGCCTGGACTGACAATATTACCTAGGACATGCAGCTGTGCAAACATTCCAATGCACATACAACCTATGTCTTGCTAGAGTTCCTTTCAGACGAGTATAATAACTCACATTTAAAAGCTACTTAAGGTTTTTTTTTCCCTTTCTTTATGCAAGACATCACCAGAAAAGGAAGCACAAGAAATTGCAGTATTATTGGTCCACCTCTCCAAGCTACCTCCTTCTGAACAAACACCGATGAACAACTTTCAAACACAATCCAGATTGAAACCTGGGCAACAATGAACTTTTAGCTGAATCAGTAACACTAACCTTTGGATGTGTGTATTGTTCGAACTCCGCAACAACCATGTTATATCCAAGGGTGCGCTTCTCCGCTCAACAATCCGTGCCGACGGAACGAAAAACACAGGTTTGAGCGATCGCGACGCGACCGTTTTGCTTTCGGATCGGAAGGGGGCAAACAAAAAAACTCCTCGCGCAAATGGTTCAATCGTGTTCTGAGCGGTCACAGAAACCGCGTCTGAACTCAAATACCCCATATCCTCTCCCTCGCTCTGACGTGCGCTGACGTCAGTCGTAAAGCCCAATCCTCAAGCCAATCGCTGGGGTGATTAAGTCACGTGCCCAACGGACGCTCGTCGCGCGACTTTTCCCTTTGCGGCTCCCGGAAAGAAAAGAACAAAAACAAATGAGCGTTTTTATTTATTTTTTTCCCCTCCTTCTTCGGTTTCAATGGCATTCAGTATGAGCCGGGAGAACTGGTTTAAGCAATCGGAGGAGTATCTGCACACGGATGTCGGGAAACCAATGTGTGCCCGTGAACATCAGCGTGCAGTTAGTAGATGGAGCAGCGATCGTAATTTCAGATGAATTAATTTTCATTGAGCAACGGTACCATCATGCCAACTGAATTAATGTAGGCAGAAAGAAATTAGTATTGCCGGAAAATAATTGCGCGAACACGCCTTTCGAACACGGAAAGTTTCCGAGAGCGGATAAATGTATGCCCAATTGCCGTCAGAGAGAGTACCCGTAATTACAAACTGCTTTCAGATACTCCGCAAGATTTCCAACAGTCAGGCAACAGACCTTCGACGGCTGGTGTATATATGATCAATATATCCCGGCTATGCATGGAAAAGCGAAGTTCCGTGAAACGCTATCTCGATATACATGTACGTGCACCTAGCAGCGCCAGTGTCGCAAAATCTACAAAAGCAGTGCGCTTCCGACTAAAAGTTTAAAAATCACATTTGAGCCCTAAAGGTCTGTTCTGAAACCTACACACGAACAACCTACAGTCCACAACGCAAAGCACGAGACAGCTGGTAGCATCGCGTACCGGCGCCGATCGGCTCATGTTTCACTGCGGGTCAAGGTCAGTCACTAAGACCAATTTTTGTTTGTAACGTTTGCCAAGTCGATCCGACGTTTGCCAACAAAGGTAATAACATAGCAGACGGGCACTAAAACTTAAAAAAAAAAAAGGGGGGGGGGGGGGGAGGGGATGGGAGAGAAAGCAACGATCGAGTACGCTTTAACCCGGTCGCTTTCTTAATGCCTGGTCGTAGGAAGGCGGCAAAATAACACAAATATAAACAAGAATAACGGGTGAATAAGCACTGCTTAGGGTACGTGCCATAGCTCGCGAACTTATAAAGAAAAAAGCCTGATCCAATCGTTCGATCCTCACCTTGGCAGTGACGTACGTCCGACACATGCGGCGAGCCAGGCCGACGCCTAGGTTCAAGAATCCGCCACATGACACAAACATGATGATTTGTGTTAGCGATATTTCTGCACGATCACAGGCGGATCACGCGTTGTAGTGTTTTCGTGCAATCGCGCCGGTATCGCACGGATCAACCACTTTCACACACGACTGCGCCAACCGAGCAGCAGTCGGATGACGGCTACACTAGCGACACGCAGCGCTTTGCGTCATGTGGTCTCTGTTTGATTCCGGCAAAATGATTTTGTACTGCATGTAAAAATGCAAATCATTTACATGCGCTTTAGCGTCGCTTTATTGGCAAACTAGTACCGCGTTTTCAATCCATTTCGCGAAGGTTAATGTATTTACTTATAAACCGAAACCAGAACTTTGACAGAGAGATCGCTGATCGGAGTTTCAGGTATCGCCTTTGCCATTGTAATTATGAAGTAAAATCAATGAATACAATTGTAGATCATAAGGTAAAAAGAGCGCCCGAAGCACGCTTTTTGCCATTTTAGATTACGCGATGACAACAATAAATTGCAGTATTTTTTGCACAGCAGCCGTCATACACAAAACAATAAAAAGAGAAGAACAATTTGTTAGAACTGCTAATTAGAGCAAACAACTTACGATGGTCAAATGGTGACCTAGCTCCATGCCCGCTCACGTGCACAACAGGGCGTTGCGGCTGGAGACAGTGATTGTGAAACAGCATAAGAAGCAATTTAGAGAAACTTGAAAGTGCACACTGCGCATTTCCTCAGAAGCGACAGCAGACCCCTTAATATATCCTTCAACCGGCCATGTGAGAAATTGCAGTCGACACCCAAAACAAATATGTGTACGCCTCTAAAATGAATTTATGTGGCGACGTATACGTGCACAGTCATACTTTGATTACATGGTAATTGTGGTCCTGCGACCACTGCCCTGGGATGATTGGTATCCATGTCAGTGCTTTAATTGTTGTACCACGTGCACGGCCGCCTTCCAGTTTGTGTGATGTAACCCGAGGCCTGCTTTACAAGTGAAGCGATCCAGCACAATTTTTCCAGCACAATTTTGTGCTGGATCTCGCATATTACTATGCGAGATCTTCCAGATGGAAAAAATTTCCAGTTCCAGCTGGATTATTAAACCGGAAATCCTTCCCAGTTGGAAATTACTTTTTCCAGCTGGGATTGGAACGTCTGATACAGCTGGAAACAGGTTTCTTAGCTGTTGTCAGCTTCAGCTGGAAGCCGTTCCAGTGTAGAAATCCCTGTGTAGAAACTGGCACAGCTGGATAATGTGATTACGAGCTCCATTTCCAGCAGGAAAACTGTCATTCCAGCTGGTATTGAAAAAATCAGCTGGAAATCCCATTCCCAGCTGGAAATTAACCTCCAATTTTCATCTGGACACGTGTTCTTAACTGGTCGCATTAAAATACATTTTTACAATGCCCAGCACAAGACTGAGGAACCAAACCTTGAACACACTGCTGAAGTTGATAACAGTTGATACTTCCTGACGTGCCTTCCATGTTGTCACCAAGTATCTTGTGATCAATATATTCTGTAAATATCGCTGTTTGCTAATATTTCTTCTCGCATGACATTCTGGTGCAGGTTAAGGGCTCTCATGTAACTATATAGTACTTAATCATTTGCTGCCTTCTCAAGTCGGCAAGTACTGAATAAAGCAAGACGCTGTGTCTGGTTGGAATTAGGGATGTTTGCCACTACTGGGCATCACTGGCTTCTCCACAAACAATAAATTGTTCAGTGGTAAAGGACGATAACTTCCACGTAAAAAACATTCTGGCAATAAATAGAGCTATTCATTGCTGTCCTCAAAGCACATCTTTACTGCTCGAACTTAGGACAGCAAACCGTTCATAGAATTGGAATGAAATGGAGAAACTTCAGTAATAAGAGCTGTATCACTTGTTTTAATTTTAGCACCAGGCATCACAAGTTGAGTTAGTGAGCAGAATTGTAAGCATCTAACTTTAGTTACAGCCCGAAAGACAAGGTGTTTGTTTCAGTATGCGCTACTCCAAAAGTGCTGGTTCTGGCCCCTGTTCTATTTCCCCTGTAATTCTTAAACGTGCAATAAGAACATTGCAGTGCTGACCTCCACTTGAGTGATGAAGTTCAGGTCCACAAAGTGTCCAAGAAGGTCCAAGAGCAGCAGCCATGTGTCGCATCACTGGCATATGTTTAGGCTGCGCCATACTGTGCATGTTTGTTTCATAATCAAGGATACTGCTTGGGTGTCTTGAATGTACATGCAACACACAATGTCGTGAACATTCAGGAGGTATAGCTGATTCATTAAGGATTTATATGCAGTGCAGTAAGAAGCAGCTAAAGAACTTTTTTTTTTTGCCTTTTAAAATGCATCTATCTCCATGTGAACATGATTGCCTGCTCAGCTGCCATGAGTGCATAGACGTCAAGTTCTGTGTCAGTTCTCCCCTTTCATGATACTTCCTTCACCTTGTGGGATTCCGCAGAACTGATCTGCCAGATGTCACATGCAATGAGAACATAGGCATTCTGAATGACAACATCAAATGCCTGCTCCATAGCAATATGCGAGATGCTTTTAAGAAAACGTGCCGCATACCTATTCACGTTAAATTTATGGAAGCTGTCACATGACAACAGTAGAAAGCAGCAGCCAGTACTGCTTTTAAGACTATAATACCCTTGTTACGCAGGCATGCCCCTGTGGCTGCACCTTGGTTACACTTTACAGCAGTTATGGGTAAAAAGGCCTAACTGTATTTATATATGCCGTTATCACAATTAGGTAAGTTAGTGGGTTTACATTTCTTTTATGTTGTGCAGGTGTGATAGAGCCTAACAATTGTGTAGCAGGAGTGCAAGAGATAAACCTTGTTCGACAGGGCAGAGCCAGCATTTTGACAAATGGACTTGTCTTTTACAGAAGTCTAACTTACCACTGAAAGAAAAGGCTATGTTGCATTCTCAATGAACCAACGATGCAACCTGCCAAGTTCCGAAACATTTTGAATCAAAACGACATAATACAAGGGAGTACTTTGAAACCTGCAACGTTGTGCTGACATACCGGTGGTGTTGTTTTAGTGTGAAAAAATAAAGATACAGAGAAGTTTGACTTTTATTTCTCAGTAGTTACTCAACATTTTCCACCAGAACAATGAAATGAATATTTCAAAATTAAAAATTCAATGGTAGGGTTTAAAACCCTGAAACTATACCGTGGGCTATGAGGAACACTGCAGTGTGAGGCTCTGGGTTAATTTAAACCGCCTGGGGTTCTTTAATGTACACCCAAAGACGGTACACAAGCATTTTCATATACAGCCCAGATCAAAATGTGACCATTGCAGTCAGGAATCCAACCCACAACCTTGTGCTGAAAATGAACTTTAAAAAGAAAAATTGGCGCACTATAGCCTTGACGGCTGCTGCACCATTAAAATCCCAAATCATCAAAAGAACGCTTCGCCAGTCTAGACTGACACATTGTAGCTCTTTAGTGCCCCTTTAAAGATATTTGCGTGTAAATATAGTAGCCTCCAGGCACTCACACTTATGCATAAAGTGCAGGTTCCTATCATGCGAAATTTCTGAAGCAGCTATGTGCTGAAGAGAGCAGATTATGATGACTCTATCTTTCTACGCTGTTGTTGTGCCAAAGGCTTTTTCATTTCAGTCTGCTTGAAACCGGCCCCATTTGACACCAATTGCATGTTTACATGCTAGTAGAAGCAGCAATCAATTCCACTGCCATTTCATTACAGAATTCTAGAACAAGTCCCGACAAAAAATTTGTCTCCCTTTTTTACACCCAAGTTCCCTAATCACTTTATGGAGCCTCATTTAATTTTTTTCATATTACTTGTTGCAACTGCCCTTTACATTCTTACATATACTTTGTATGCAACGTCCCATTACACTATCCGGCTTTGGTCCTCCTGAGTGACACTACATCGTAACACACCTCAATGTTATGAAACTTAATTCTGGATTCCTCCAACATGTAACAAGTAATCAGTTATAGAATCGTTAAAGCGACCTGTTCAAAACACATGCAACGTAGATAGTAGCTTCATGTGCATTGATTGAGCAGGTTGAGCATGCGCAGGTTTCATTACATAAGAAAAATTGTAGGCAGCGATCACATAGTATCCCAAACTACTGACATGAATGTCAGTGAGCAGGCCATACACCACAATCATTTTAGCAAAACCTGAGCATGCTACACACTTGATGAGATAATATGTGAAAGATGTGATGGGCAACCTACGTTCCAAAAGAACCGTGCAACAGTGGACTAGGCTTAGATGGTGTTGAATGTGGAAAAATGTGAAAAGAAAAAAGTCACAGGCCTGCGCGGCACACACAGCACAGTCACAGCATAAGCTAGTTGAGCGGTGCAAGAGTAGCTCCAATTTCGGCACCACGCACAACAGGGTCTTTGCGGCGAAGTGTCCTCGCTTCGATTTTCACGAGAACAATCTGAACTGTCCACCCGGCGTCGACAGCGAGCTGCGGCTTGTAATGCTCTCTGCACAGCAGTCTGCTGAGCCCGACGATGCCTGGTTGGAGCTGCGCACGTAGCTCTACGATTCGCTTCTTCAGCAGCGGTTTGTACCTTGCGAGGAGACGTCATAACGTGTATTGAAGAGGTACCCAGAATACGGGGCGCACATCGAGATAGTGTTGATTGAGCGCCTCGTCTGAATCGCATCTCGTCTGTGCCTGCGGCGGTTGCAGGCACTTTAACTAGATGGCGCCACCATACTGACGGAGGCTCGGGTCATCTGCGCCTGCGCGCCGTGTGTTTAAAGGGAATATTTTTGCTGCCTGATAGCAAGCGCTTGCGTATCTCAGTGGTAAAGTATCCGACTCCCACTCAGCGGGCCTGGGTTCGATCCCGGCGGAGAGCGGGTACTTTTTTTCGCATTTCTAGCGATAGCGGCTACGGCCAAACGCCGGCGGTGGCATCATCGCGAACCGAAACGGCTATTGGAATGAGCCCATAACAGCTTACGCTGTAAAAAATAAATGGGTGATGTAAAGGTGTGGGCTTCACGTTTTTGGCGACATTGTCTTTACATGGCCTATGCCTACTGCATTGGGCTGAATGACTTGCGCATTGTTGGCTTTTGTAACACCATGTGACCAGACCGCTTTTCAGAGTGTAACGAGGAACCCTGCACAAGAGACACTACCGCATGAAGCCACGCTACTCTTGGTGGGATGCTTCGAACTGGTCACATCAAAACATCCAAAAGTAATTTGTTGTGCAGTCCAGGAACTGGCACATTATGGTATTGTGATTATATGGAGTTGCCATATACAGTAACAGAGCAAATAAAGGAAGACAAACAAAGGCTTTGTGTCAGTAGTTGTTAAAACAATCACTTCATCTAGGATTGTCAACCTCACAAGCCTGTTTTTTAACTATGTATCCTGTGTGGTTTATATACAATGTACTCATGCTGACAATCGGAAGTGCTAAACTTTTTTGCAATTTTGATTCATATGTTAGATGTCAAGATGTTTTCATACACACAGTAGTGATCAATAGTTAAGAAACCAAGGCTGCAGCAAGAAATCTGAATTTTCTTCTGACACGACGTCACAGCCTAGAATTTATACATCCACTGCACTGCTTGGACATGCATGAGTGCTCTGTAAAACTTTATTTTGGGCTGCATGTTCAGGGTGCAAAGTAAATGTTTTTTCACGGTGCCTATAGAATCAAAACTTTTGCGTGCGACTGCAAATTAATGCATAGAAACAGTGTTGAGGAGCGTCCAATGTAACATGAACATGATCATCATTGTAATGGTGTGCCAATAATAGGCATCTCAACAAAGATATAGATAAATCACCAAAGAACTGAAAGATTTTCAATTTCAGGGCAATAATTCTGAAAACATACAGTACAATCCCATCAAGCCATCTACACAGTACAAGCACCATAATATGAGTCATAATGAATGTGTGGATCATGATAATGAGTGTGACAAACCATATCATCACCCATGATATTGTGACGTGATAGTGATGGGCCAGCAGGGAGGTCAGAAAATGACGAACTTGAAAGTAAGCTGTTTATTGGGCAACTTGCACCCTCTAAACCAAGGTACAACTCGGTGGCAGCAAAAGCAACAAGCGTAGTCGGTGGTTGTCGAAGTGTATGACAAAGCTATCATGCCGTCCCCTGTTTATAGAGGCATCATCATCTAATTCTATTATCTTGAGATAACCACACAGGTTTGAGAATCATCAGTCATCAGACAATATTTATGTCCACTGCAGGACAAAGGCCTCTCCCTGCGATCTCCAATTACCCCTGTCTTGCGCTAGCCGATTCCAACTTGTGCCTGCAAATTTCCTAATTTCCTCATCCCACCTAATTTTCTGCCATCCTCGACTGTGCTTCCCTTCCATTGGCACCCATTCTGTAACTAATGGTCCACCAGTTATCTGTTTTATGCATTAGATGGCCCTACCCAGCTCAATTTTTTTCTCTTCATGCAAACTAGAATATCAGCTACACCCACTTGCTCTCTCATTCACACTGCTCTCTTCCTGTCTCTTACCGTTACTACCTAAAATGTTTCGTTCCATCGCTCTTTGCGCTGTCCTTAACTTGTTTTCGAGCTTCTTTGCTAACCTCCAAGTTTCTGCCTCGTATGTTAGCACTGGAAGAATGCAATGATTGTACACTTTTCAACAACAGTGGTAAGGTCCCAGCCTGAATTTTGTAATGCCAAATTCAATGTCAAAAAATTCGAGAATATGCTGCATTAATTTTTACACTCTAGATGAGTTTGTCTTGCGACATGTGGCAACATCTGAGATTCACAAACACTGATATCGCGAGCACATCTTGCATAATGACTTGAATGTGATAACGCTTTGCAAGCACAAGCTTACAAATCCTACCTGGCAATATATGGGTCAGGACAAACAGAAGCATGATGAACATGGTCTTAATGAACACATGGTTAGCAGCCAGGTTGACAATCAAAAAGCATGTTTGTCAACAAACTGAGAGACTGTGCTCCTCCCTTTCTCGCGTAAACCATCTTCAATACACTTTCTTTAATTTGAAAGTTTACCCCGTGACATAAAACAGCTGAAGCATCTTATATGTACACGTACTACTGACCCAAAAAGTTTAGAGACGAAGGGATCCGACAAAAAGCTGAATATCTCTGCAGCCTCAAAACAAAGCCTAGTATTCCCATTTCCAGCCTCTACTGGTATAAGCGAACATCATTGTGATGTACGGTTTTACTGGCTACTTTAAAAGGCTGCTCGGATATTTAGCGTTTTCTCAGATCCTGTGGTCAGTAAACTTTTTTGGTCGATAGTACATACTGCACCTACTTCAATCTAGGCCAGCCTCGATTCTAGGCAAACCCCCAAAACTCAGAAGGTCAGAAAATTTAAAAGTTTTCTCAAATACAAACTAAGCAAAAAGAAGGCATTTGACTACAACAAAGAACATGCGTGTTATTAAGGTTTTGGACAGCCATTGCAAGCATATGCAATACAGTATTCACTTGTCGTCTTTGTCAATATACCTAGCCTCTATGTCTCTCTCTCTTCCTACAGTGCACTGTCCTTGTCAACAACGAGACATAGCTACGTTCAAAGAAAACGAGGCACACCAACCTGTCAGCTGCAATCTTGGCCTCCCAGATTTTGTGGCATGCCGCAGGGTCTCCGAGGCTGTGTTGCAATATAGTGCCTAGAATATCGTGGATCTGAGGTGCACTAAGTGTCTGGCGGCTGCGGCTGAACTGCATTCTCAAATCTGAGCTGACTCCCAACTTTCATACTTATCGTGTTTTAAAGAAAAACTGTCCGCCTATATTTGAGCAAGTACGGTAGCTTGTCCTGCTCAGTGAGAGAAAAAGAATAGAAACGGGAAAGGCATGGAGGTCAACCAGACGCATGTCCAGTTTGCTACCCTGCACAGGGGAAAGGGGGATAAAGGCCAAAAAGAGGGAGAGGGAGGAGAGAGAGCACTGAAAGTGTCACTTCGTCCGGAGGTGCACATCGACACACCACACTCATATGACATCTCAGTCCTCAGATGTCATATGACATCTCAGAGATCTCAGTCCATTCAATGAACTATAGGAGGGATCTATGGTCTGCACAACATATTTACAGCTGGTTGTCCGGTGGGCAGCTTGGATGTAGTAACGCTTTCAGTGATGCCCTGATGAGCACAGCCTGGGACAACTCCACAAAAGGTGCAGTAGGTTTGCAAGGGCAGCTGGTCAGGTCATAAAGGAGAAGTCACGCCGAAGACTTGCCGACGGTCCAGTGCATCAAAATTGAGCTTAAATCAGCAAGCATCCAGGGCATACTCTAGCTCATTTTCGAGAAACCATTTAGGGTCTTTCAGAGTGTGGTGATCTCCGAGCCTTGTTGTTCCAAACAGAGCCAGCCTGACCATCTGGCCAAATGTTCTGTTGTAGCGGCCCACGTTTGACACTGTCAATGGCCCGAACGTATCTGAGGTGACCAAGTAGTCCCGGTGCCGAAACAAGAGGTGAATGGCAAAGTACTGTCTCCAGTCGGGCTTGCAGACACCGTACAAGAGGTGTGCCACGTTGTGCACGCCAAAGTCATAAGGCACGCGGTGAACAAGGTGTGGCCTTGGCACCAGAATCATTTCTGTGGGAAGGCGTCCCGCATTCCAGTACCACAGCTCGGGACGGTAGTATCGGTACGAGTTGTACCAAAGTTGGAGAAACCTGGCATTCTTGTGGGCTACAAGAACCTGAAAGTAAACGGGCCAAACAACAATATGCACATTTTCGAAGACAGCCTCAAGCAAGTGTTTTGTACTGGTGTCATTACTGGGTGCTTCAAGATAACTCCAGGGGCTGCATTACATAAAAAGATCCTCTTCCTTTTTCCATTCTTTCTCCCTTCGTCATTAGCTGGCATGACACCAAGCCTTCGGTATTGCTAATATTAGCCACTCGCTACGACATGTTATAAGAAATGGACAGAATTAAAAAAAAATACACTTACATAATACTGACCCAGAAGTAGCTGTGAGCACAAAATTATTCTTACTACATCAGCACAAAATTATTCTTACTACATCACCAGCACACGCTGACCACATTTGTGATGATGGAATATTCACCGTAATCAGTATCTTTTCCTACGTCAGGTGGGACTGCTTCCAGTTACCTTGGATATCATCATAACAATCTTTTCCCACCGCAGTCGTTTTTTTACACCCTTTACTTGGTACAGGTCAACAAAATCAATTTCTAAATATTCCATTCAAACAAGCTGCTTCTGCTGAGAGCTGTTCTGCTTGTCCCTACTTAGGGCAATTTCAGCTGTCTGCACAGGTCCGTAGAATAATACAATACAGTAAAAGCTCGATGATACGAATCTCACGGGGTCACGAAAAATATTCGTATTAGCCGAAATTCGTATCATCGAAACACAATTAAAACTACTGTCGAATCTCAAAAATTCGAAATCGAAGGGGCCCGAAAATTTGTTCGAATTAAAAGGACGTATTTTTGAAGTATTCGTGCACCATAGTACGATGCACGAACGGTGCGAGTCGTGAAATATCGCGGCGCGCAAGCACATAGCAAGCGCGGGCCACGAAACTGCCCACGCCGGCTAACGGTCGCTTCCCGATAACGACAGAAAACAAAGATTCAGGGAGCGAGCGGGCGGCGCCGGTACACGGGTGCGCGCGGAGACCGTCGAAGGTGAGGGAGGAGGGCGGCAGGAAAGCGGATTTGGCCGCGTCAACTCCGCCGCTTCTGTGGCTCCCCTCGCCCTCCCTCTCAACTCCCTCGTAGCTCTCTCACCTTCGACTCCCGCACATGTCCGTGCGCGCCCGCCGCCGTGCTGGCGCCAGCTTATTTTAGCCGCCCCCTGAAGTTTCGTTTTCTGCCGTTATCGAGAAGCGAGCGTTTGCGGGCGTGGCAGTTTCGTTGACCCGACTGTGCCTCCGCCGCTGCTTCCCTCTGCGCTGCTGCCGCAGCGTGCAAGGTCAACATGTGACTTCATTTTATCCGCGTGACTGAGACGTCGGCACTAGTGTGTGCTAGAATACGGTTGTCTAGAACACTCTAGTCGGCACGTACACGCTTGTTCCGGCGCGATGCAGAAACGGCGACCTTGCAATTTGAGAGAGGGTGAAATTTCCGCCGCGGGGTTTTTTTTTTTTTCCCGTTCCCTTGCGCGCGGCATTGAGGGGTCTCCTGAGCTTTTGCTCTATGGCGGTGTCTGAGCAATGCCGGTCGGAGGCGCCGCCGCGTGATTTGGCGCGCTGCTAAGAGCATTGTCGGTGCGCGGTATGTTCGAAATAAGCGCGTTCGAATTCGCTTGCTTCGCGTTGACGTTGAACGAAAGCATGTTTTTCATGATAGTCTCGCTGTGCAACAATTGTGCTCAGTGTTGACGTTGCGAGGCCTAGTTCCTTAGCCAACTCCGTCCGCTTCCTCTTGGGATCCTCATCGACCTTTCGAAGAATGTCTAATTTGTCTTTGAAGGAGAGTGCTTTCCGCTTGCGAGACATAGCTCGCTGCGACTAGGCAAAATGGCGCAAACACGAAGAACGCGGCCCGAAGCGCAGCAGCCACTCCATCTGACGGCTCGCAGAAAAGGAGAAGTACAAAAGCACCAAAAGCGCCACCGCTTCAAACTCTTCGCGCCCAGTCGCGGAGTCCGCGCTGTCCGGCGCTGCGCCTCCGCACCAAAAGAGAAGGAGAGAAAGCGCGTGACTGCGCGCTGTTCTCTTTCGCGGCCGTCGGTGGGGCGGCGTTTATTCGTATCAACCGACGCAGGCTGAAAATCGATTCGTAACAACCGTTCTCTAGCACGTTGCAAAGTAATGGGGCTCGGCCGGGACCACAGAAAAATTCGTATCATCCGGAAATTCGTATTAGCCGTGATCGTATCATCGAGCTTTTACTGTACCACTCATAATGACTTTGCAATATTTTCACAGGCTGTGTGCTCACCTCATGGACACTCACACTCATTAGCACTCACTAATGTTCCTAGTCACGCCCAGTCATGCTCACCAACGCTCACTCGCATTTATAGTCGCTTCTTCCTTGTGCCAGTGCCATTTGCAAAGCAAGTAGTAATCCGCCTTTTTCACGGTGCTACGGCGCATGCGCCCTGCCCTGGCGGATTAGTCGCGAAACGTTTTGGAAGGGTCGCGCGCGCGGCCGTGCGGCCCCGTCTCGGGGGAACGTCCCCTGAAAAAAAAAAAAAATGCGCTCGCACGCGCGCTACTGGAAGTGGAAACTCGTGCTGTGTACCTCGTTGAAACTTCACTGGTAGCTCGACGTCGGTGCGGTACCGAAAACGTGCGTAGCGTAAGACTGCAACTCCACTTTTAACAGAAAGCGGCGAGGACTTCGTCCAGACTGCACAGGGAACCACGTAGTTGCCGCCTTGCATTGATGGCTGTAATAGCAAATTTATCGATAAACCCCTGTGTTACACTTCGACCACACTTAAAAGCACGTTGCTGACGAAGACATCTTGCAGCGTCGGTCCTCGCTCGCTGGTAGTGGCAGCGTGTGCCCGACTTCACGTACTCGTTCAAGACGCGGTAACACTGGGTCGATACGAGACCGACAAGACGCGGACGCTTACGATTGGCCGACCATTCAGCACTGTGTCGCGGAGACCATTTTATCATACCAGGCCTACAAGACGTAACCGACGAGCGCGAGTTGTACTGCGACGGGCTTTCTTGTCGACGGCACCGATAAAATCAGCGTGCCGACCATCATTCGACCGAACCCCGCGCGATCGGCCGTCGAACCGATAACGCGATAGCCGCAACGCCTTCGTTGGTATATATAAATAATCGCGCTCAAAGTGAGTCAAGACATGCCTACGAAGTTGAAATGCACAAGATTGGACCCTCTCAATCCGTGCACATAAGTTTGAGCCAATGTTGATCCTGTTCAGCGGAAGTTAGGCCTGGCGCCGTCGAGTTCGCGCACCCGCTACCGGAGGACCTGTACTGAAAAGTAAGCAAGTTATAATGAAGGAAACTGCTTTTATAGTCCAATTCTAGCCTTAGCGATTTGAAATAAACTACCCTTCGCTTCGATCGCCGCGTACACAATAAGCTGCAAGCGGGGACACAGCGCTGTGCCCAACGCCTGTGCCAACATCTGTACGTCACCATTCCCGTAGGCTGCCGGTCGTATTCGCAACGTAGATGGGTGGGTTTTTACGTGTTGGCATGCTGACACATTTCTTAATTCCTGAGATGTACTCTTTATCTCTGCGTCAAACCCGAAACAAGAGACGGTACATTCGGTACAGCAGCATAAACAGCCGCCTCGCTCAGTTATATACCAACGGTGTCAGCGATGGCATCCGCGTTTTTGCAGAACAACACGGCCTTTAAATGAGCGCTTATGCGAGCACAGTTTGCTCTAATAATGTTTTATCACACGCGCAAACTAACTATCGCGAAGTTAAAGAAAAGCTAGAATCAGTAATAAATTAGCAGCCCAATATTTGTAACTGGATCACAGCCGCCATTGTTTAAGTGGCTCAGCCGCTCATACTGACTCGTCTCACGATGGAACAACGCGGCTCATATGAGCAGATATGTGTGTTTTATTCTACTTTTCGACATTCTTTCATATCAGCGCCTTTTCATATATGCACCTTTCCCCCATTTTTTGACGCTAACAACGATCTGTGGCTGTAGATGCGGATGTAAACAAGTGCATCGCTTTGCTAAATCCGACGCGGAAGGCTGCGCACTCCAAAACATCTTATTTATGCGAAATGTCTAAAGAATGTGTAAAAAGAATTAAAAAAAAAAGCGAGGTGCAAGTGCAGGAGTTAGCGCCAACAAACTCCAAAGCAGCCGCTACGGCCGAGGGAACTCAGCGTGCCTTTATCGGCCGCACTGTAAACAAAACAGCACACTCAGGCCTGCTCACCCTACATGCCTACATGTATATAGTTGGTGAGCGTTACATGGCTTCCAGGAACGACATGCTGCCCCCCAGAAGCCATTAATAATTATTCGCAATCCACGAAACGCACAACCGATGCGCACTTAACACGGGCGCAGGTTCACAATTCAACCGGCGAAAGCCCCAGCACCCTACCAAAACGTTTCCAGCGGCGCGCGGCAGAGGGCAGCACAGGAAAATGAAAAAGGCGGATTGCAGTTTAGGTTGGTCTCTCTCTAAACATGGCACACACCTAAGGTGATGAATTGTGAAAAGATGAAAGGCAGGTAGCATCAAACATTACCGGGGGGGGGGGGGGATGTCTCATGTATCATAAAATGTTGCCGAATACAGAAAGAATACAAAACTGTGCAGCCGGAATCATCCACATTCCAGTACAGCTGTCATCACAGTGTTAGTGACATTAGGTCATCATCGCTTAACTTCAACTTGTTGGCAAGTTGCCGCAAAGTTGTCCGACTGTGCCTATTTAATGGATACCACCCTTCAAATTCTTACAACAAATTCTTTGAATTAGTAATGTTTGTCTAATGCGAGAAAAGAACAGAACGAATTTCCAGAAATAATTGTTAATGAATGGAACTTGCCTAAATTCATGTACCTGCCTCTATAGCTCGGTTGAAAAACAAAACTCACATTTAATGTTATTCAGTGTGTGAACATTAGTTTTTCTGGAAACTGTTGTTGCTGCTGGTTTTGCTGCTCTGAACGTCGTATACAGCTTTTGCTTTCTTTAGAATAAATTTCCATCATCGTCAGTCTATTCATAAGCAATGCAAGACAAAGGCCTCTCCCAGTGAATTTACCCTGTCTTGTGCCAGCTGACCCCATCTTATGCCTGTAAATTCCCTCATTTTTTCACACCCCCTAATTCTCTGTCGTGCTCGACACTGCTTTCCTTCTTTTGGTACCCATTCTGCAACGCTCACAGACTGCAGGTTATCTGCTCTATGCATATTACACTGCCTGCCCAACTCCATTTCTTCCTCTTAATGTCCACTAGAATGTTGGCTAACCCCATTTTCTTTCTAATCCACACCACTGTTTTCCTAGTCATACCTAACGTTTTTTGTTTCATCACTCGTTGCGCAGTCCTCAACTTATTCTTAAGCTTCTTTGTGAACCTCAAAGTTTCTACTCTTTATGCTAGTACCAGTAGAATGGAATGATTGCACACTTTTGTTTTCAAGGGCAGCAGTGAGCTGCCAGTAATGATTTAACTGATGATGCCTGCTGTATCATCATCATTTATTGTCCCTTAAAGACCCCGTTCAGGATATACCATATAAGCTGGGAGGCAAAAGGCATCAATAAACAGCATGGTCATTATTATACAGTTGTTCAGTGGTATACAATGGTATAAGTGACTTAGTTACCCATACAATCGCAAACAAAACTGGTAGCACTGGTATGCGCTAGAGCTCTGCACGGGCCCGGGCCGGCCCGAAAGCCCGGGCCCGGCCCGGCTTGCGGGCCGGGCCGTCCGAAGCGTTTTTTTGGCGGGCTCGGGACGGGCCGGGCTCGGGCTTGAGGCCGCGGGCCCGGGCCGGACTCGGGCTTGAAGCCACGGGCCCGGGCCAGACTCGGGCCCGCTCATCAAATTATTTAAGTAGGCCTTCGAGCAACTGTTATGCATTGCATGGTTCAATGCATTCTGTGCCAAGCTGAAGTCACACATGAAAAATGACTGTCATCATCATCATCAGCCTATATTTATGACCACTGCAGGACCCTGCGATCTCCAATTACCCCTGTCTTGCGCTGGCTGCTTCCAACTTCCTCCTGCAGATTTGGTAACTTTATCACCCCACCTAGTTTTCTGCCGTCCTAGACTGCGCTTCCCTTCTCTTCGTATCCATTCTGTAGCTCTAATGGTCCATCGGTTATCCATACTACGTATTACATGGCCTGCCCAGCTTCATTTTTTCCGCTTAATGTCAACTAGAATATCGGTTATCCCCGTTCTCTGATCCACACCGCTCTCTTGACAGTATATCTTATCGGATGACTGTATATCTTATCGAAGAAAATAGTAAAAAAGATGATGTTCTCATTTTAACAGCCGAGCTGTTTCAGCCGGGCGCAATGTGTCTGCTGAACCCAAAAAAAGTGTGCCGATCCTGGTAGCAGTGTAGAAAGGGTCCAAGCGCAATGGCACATACACCTGCGAACTAGCAAAGCTGAGCCTGGACAAGTCTAGCTAAGAATGGTGGGGACTACTTAAACTTAGTCAGTCATCGATAGGCAATTGATAGCCAATCAATAGCTAGTCGATAATTGATCAATAACCAATAAATTCCGGAAACTTTTGTAGGTGACTTGGTAGTGCTTAGCCTAGCCCAAATACGTGGCTAATATCTTGCGATAGAAAATCGAAAGCCAGTAAATAGCTAATCGATAATCAATCAATTATAAATAAATTATGGGGAATGCTGGGGATGACTTGGTAGTGCTTAGCCTAGCCCAAAAGCCAGGACTTGCTAGGTGCCCATCAGGTCCGCTGTCTCTTTAGCATTGCGCAGGCAGTGCTACGCTATTTTTATTTTCCACAAAAACAAACATTGTTTCCGCGTAAGGAAAAATAAATTATACAAAGAACCACTCCTTAAACCATTTCCATGTTACCGCTTTTGCGATTACACTATTACCAGTGTCGATACTATTGCATTATTTTAGCGTTAAGGCCAGTTACTGTTGTGCTTCAATGCATAAAAGAGCTTTTTCCTCAAAAAGTTAACTGGAATGCCCATTCATTTCGTCGGACACTTTGAAAATTAATATGTCGAAACTGGTTCAGTCCTGAGAATTAATTCCAAGTGGATACGCCTTGCGAACTCAGCGGCTATAATTCGTAGATTGAAAGATGTGCCGTATAATGAATAATTAAAAAGTTAATTAGCGTAATTATGTTAAATATTAAATTACACGATTTGACCATCCATTAGGCCAGCCGCGTCAGAATTAGCTTGGAACTACATAAAACAATTATCCTCCTTAGAGCGTCGTCGCATTATAGCGAACACAAGAAATCCTGAGAACACTCTATAAGCATCAGTCATTAATACATAACCTACCATTCCCTTTGAACAAATACAAAAATGTCGATCATTTCAGTAAGAAAGAACTCAGCCCATACGTTGGTAGCTTGTAATATATCTGATGTGATTATTATTCTGCCTTCGTGTATGGCTCTGAGTATATAATGTACATCTTGTTTCGTTTTATTAGCAAATGTTAATCTTGTAAAATTCAGTCTCATGCTATGTTGTATAGCTGGTGTTGCCTTGTTTTGTATAGCTAGTATTGCTATTGTATATTTTATATAGGCTGGTGATGATGATGACTGCTATTGTAGTGTGGTTTAAAATGCATTCTGTTAAAACTTTTCCCAATTCTCTTAACTCGCCGTGACGGAAATATTCTGTTTTTCCGTTCATAACTATTTCGTCCGTGAGGAATTCCAGCGACAGCTGGAAATATATGTGAATTATTGTACATGTGCGCACACTGTTTGCTGACGTACTATTGCCTTGGCTGGTGTTTTGGGTCACGTCAAGCTACGTATGTAGCTTTTATTCCAAAATGACCGTCAAGCATGTAAATTGGAGAATAAATTGATTTGATTTGATTGATTTCGTCGGACACTTTGAAAATTATTATCTCGAAACTGGTTCAGTCCTGAGAATTCGTTCCAAGTGGGTACGCCTGCGAACTCAGCGGCTATAATTCGTAGATTGAAAGATGTGCCGTAAAATAATTAATGAAAAAGTTAATTAGCGTAATTATGTTAATTCTTCAATTAGGCGTTCTGTTTTCTCGTGGAAGTAATGGCCGCCTCATCGAGTAGTTTAGATTAAGGATTATAACTGTGCTATCTGCCACAGGCAATCTTTGAAAATTTGGTTCAGCTAAAATGAAACGCCCTGTATATTTGCATGCTAAATGACATCATAGAACCATATCGTACAAATGAAGGTAAGTGCATGGGCACCAGCGGAAAAATAGCAGCACAGGCAATGGGCCGGATTACTGTCGTTGCCGTGGGATAAACAAAGATTTCGGCCTTTTATTGCTTATATACTGCAGCTGATTAAACCTCGAGAACGTGAGGCTGAAAGATACGGTACAATCTGCAAGTAAAAAAAATATTTTTTTTCTCTTACAGGCCGGGCCTGGTCATGCACACGCGGGCCCTAGCTAAGCTTAGTAATGAACGCCCGGGCCCGGGCTGGTCTCGGTCATGTACGCCCGGGCCCGGGCCGGGCTCGGGCTCTGTATTACGGGCCCGGGCTGGGCTCGGGCCTTGTAAAGCGGGCCTGGGCCAGGCTCGGGCCGAAAAATCCGGCCCGTGCAGTGCTCTAGTATGCGCTACAACCAATTTTGTTCTGTAAATTTATCTCACATCATCTGGGTCCCATGTGAGTAATTGGCGTAGATAAACATACTCTTGCACATATTCTAGAGGCTGACTATCAATCATGAATTTTCATTCTCTATTCACGCTATTTGACTGATTACATTTACGACACTGTGAAACACGAATATAACGAACCAGGATAAAGCAATTAATTTTTTATATAGTACATGCAAAACTCAGTGACCAATACTCATGTTACATAACTCCCTCATAATGAACTGGACACTGGATACATCAAACTCAAGGCATCTGCTGCCAGCACCGCAAAGCCACTTCCATCCCGTGAACTATGTGATCCGGGAAGTTATTTTTATAGCTCTGTTTTTTTTTTGGCATGCTGTTTTCTTGACCATGCATGCAAGAATACTTGGAGCATATTAAAGGAAGATCCTATCAAGTCTGCATGGTATACTTAAACTGCGCTAACCCACACGGACAAAGACGAGGCAGACAAGACGTGCGCAGACTCGCAACTGAATGTTTAATGGGTGAAAATGACATATATACAGAGGAAAAATTAATACATCTGATTGGCCATCCAACCATGGATAAGTTGATGTCACACAGTAGCTTCTAAAAACACAATCTCGCAATCAGCTAGTGACACCGAAGCTTCGCTTACACACCCACGTGTAGTTTTTATCTTAAATGCCTCAAACAGCTCCATAATACTACGGTCCCTATGACGGTACAAAATTCTAGTTTGCTTAAAAAGTGGAATGCAAGTTTCCTTGTTTAGTTTTTTACAGTCATTGCAATCCTTAGCCACGTGGGAATAACCATATGAACTGCTATTTTTTTAATGTTCTTTCAGCCGAACATTAACACACCTAGCCGTCTGACCGATGTATACACACCCACAAGAAAAAGGAAATTCATTCACTACTGCGCAGGCGCAGGGGACAATGGTTGACCCTTGCGTATGCTCAATCTTGCAGACAAAAGGGCTGCTGCATCTATGCACGACAAGGCAATTTCACTGTTTACAATCTTTGAATGCCTCGAGGAAAAATTGAGGGGGACTTATGGGACCTTGGTTGTGCATAGATGCAGCACTACAGAAGTCATGCTCCCCCGTAGTAACGGAAAGTGTTAGTTTCCAAGTGACTAGGCTGATGAATGCTGGACACCCAAAATCTGTAATTGGAGCAACCTGTGATAAATTAGTAAGGAAAGTTAAAAGTAGCGGTGTGCACACACCGCGCACTAATAAAGAAAAAAGAGTGTTTGCTGTGATTCCATACCAGCGCAAAGTTGAACACAATTTGAAGAATGTAGCGCAGCGGTATGGGGTCAGCGTAGATTCTCAGCCCCTCAGAAAATGTTCCGTTTATGTGCTAGAGTAATGAATGCGATTGACAGGGCATCTAACCACAGCCCTTTTGTCTGCAAGATTGAGCATAAGCAAGGGTCAACCTTTGTCCCCTGCGCCTGCGCAGTAGTGTACGAATTTCCTTTTTCTTGTGGGTGTGTATACATCGGTCAGATGGCTAGGTGTATTAATGTTTGGCTGAAAGAACATAAAAAAAATAGCACTTCAGATGGTTATTCCCACGTGACTAAGCATTGCAATGACAGTAAAAAACTAAACAAGGAAACTTGCCTTCCACTTCTTAAACAAACTAGAATTTTGTACCGTCATAGGGACCATAGTACTAGGGAGCTGTTTGAGGCATTTAAGATAAAAACTACACGTGGGTGTGTAAGCAAACCTTCGGTGTCACTAGCTGATTGCGAGATAGGGTTTTTAGAAGCTACTTTGTGACGTCAACTTATCCATGGTTGGATGGCCTATCAGACGTATTTATTTTTCCTCTGTATATATGTCATTTTCACCCATTAAACATTCAGTTGCGAGTCTGTGCACGTCTGCCTCGTCTTTGTCCGTGTGGATTAGTGCAGTTTAGGTATACCATGCATGTCAACCAACTAGCCCGACTTGGATACCTATCAAGTCGCTCACACATGTGCCAATTTGAGAGTCGGGCTGCTGGGGTGTGCAAACGCACTAGCGCAGTTAGTTCTGTTTGACGACACAGCTTGGTGGCGCTTGGTGCGGCAAGCAGAGCTTTTCCAAGATGAAGATAAAGAAGCTGCATGCCTGGTGTTCTCCGAGAAGGCAAGATGACCGTTTGTTACAAGCGCAGTTTGAGCTATAGTTGCCAAAGTGTTTCTGGGGGTGTGTATCTTTCCAGTGATCTATAGTTTCAACAGCAAGGCATGGATGACTGGATTCTTGTTCAAGAAGTGGCTGTGTGACTAGGACAATGAACTGACAACAAACAGGCACGAGGTTAGCTCGGTCTTGGTCAACTGTGCTTCTCCACAGAAGATAACATCCTACATACAGAACTGGTAACAGTTAAATTTCTGCATTGTGCGCATCTATAATGTAATCAAGAAATGCTAGTGCCATCTGTTATAGAGAAGAAGCACGGCATGCAGAGTTGAGAATGAGCATGGACTGCAATAGTGAGCACGAGTAGCACAGGTGTGCGGAGAGGGAGGCGGGAATTTCAAGTTAAGGACGAGACAACTGGTAGATGGCAGTGGTGATTGCTATTCCACTTCGTAGCGGGCATATGTAAACAACTTTTAACCCAGTTTAATCTTTAATAAATTTTTATACTTTTCGACATCTATGTTGTTCTTCATACTACTGACGACTAACACAATGCATCACAAAATGTTACTTAAGTTCGTGATAAGCTAATTTGGATATGTAGAATATTAATCAATATATCAAACTACTTTTCTTTTGTTTTTGACAAAAAGGCCTGTTCGTTGTAACCGGGTTCGACTTAGCTTAAAATCAATGTCTTTATTATTCTTGCATCCCCACTCCTATGCAATGACTGGCGAGGTCTCTTCTGTAAAGTAAGCAATGACCTAGCTGTTGCTTCAAATATCACCTACGTTGTCAAAGGCCAGAAATTCCTCACAACAATACAGTTACGTATAGAATCCGTATCAAGGTGATGCTGCCCTTTGCTCACGAAAACCTGCACATAAATCCAAACACCACAGAGGCCCACAGGAAGGAGGAGACGGGGATGTGATCAACAGTGTTCGAATAAAGGACATCACTGCAGGAAGCCAACGTTTAGACAAGGAAACTTTTCTTCGCATGTGGGCCCGTTGTCGGAAGTTGTCGTGATTCGCCGTGACGAAGACAGATTTCTTTGTCGAAACGTTGCTTTATGCGAATGCTGTCGGTCTCGCTGGCATCATTCCACCCACCTGAGTGCCGAGTGCTTGATTCGGGTACCATCCCAGCGCCATTTCGAAGCGCCGGAACGGCTCCAAGGAGCGCACGAGGTACGAGTCGCCGTCGAGGAAGATGCCTCCGTACTTGCGCAGAATTCGGAGCCTCGCGATGTCTGACGCGTGGTAGATGGAGCTGAGCCGTTTGCCGAATATGTGGCGCGGCCTCTTGACAGTCGCGAGCCGCAGGCCGGGGATCCCGGCGACCAGCGGCCAGTGCGGACTCGAGCGCGTCGACTCGTCGCACCGGTCGCAATGCACGACGAGCGAGCTGGGCCGCTGTTGTATCCACGCGGCTCGGATGCAGACAGCTTCAGTGAAGGTGAGCGACGCGTTGCCCAGGCGTACGAAGTGCACGACGTTGGGCACGATGGGCCAGTCGAAGCCTGTCACGTTGTCGGCATTATCGAAGTCCACGATGTCGCCAGCCCACCAGTTCCGTATGGAGGCGGAGACACAGCCCGTGCGGTCTGTCCGTCGGTAAAGGACGCGTAAAGAGAACAAAGCGACGACAATGACTACTAACAGGATTAGGCGGTGCGTGTAGCGCATCGAGCTGTGTTGACATCGTATGACCAACGTTAACTTTCAGGAAGCACGAGCTTTGTTTGTCAACAAAACCTCCACGCCCGCGTTTGCGTCGAATAACGTACATGAGAGAGAGAGAGAGAGAGAGAGAGGGAGAGCACTGGGTGAAAGTAGATAGTGGCACGTTTGAAGCATTATAAGGAGGCCGCCATCAACAATCATCAATGCCTAGAATTTTACCACGTTCGTACTTAAGCGTTACTGCTGTAACACCTATTTACGAAATATATTTACCATATTCCACTGCAAGAAAAAAAAAAAAATACCCGTCGTTCAAGACTTGAGGGCCGTCTTTCTTTCGTTCGTTCTTTCGGAAAATTCCTTCTCATGATCCGTAACGCCTGCATCACGGTGCCCTGTATGTTCTCTAACTATATACTAGATAACGGTAACTATATAACTAGATAAAGGTGCTCTTGCTAGCTGCTAAGACGCCGACTAGTCACAAACTCTTATTATTTTTTTCCCACTTGCTAGGCTGTTGAAATTACCTTGGTGATTTGCATATTAATCCCGAAACCCTATCTTTGCCGGTTCAAGTGCTCATTCACTAATTGCAAGTCATCCGCTGCGGGTTGTTGAACAGGGCAGTGTCATCTACGAAGCGCAATTTAATAGGATATTCCCCGTTGATGCTTTATCCCCGATCCTCTCCTACAAAGGTGTTTCTACAAGTAATAATCAAAAACCGCCGTTTCGGAATGCAAGGACATACCGTCAGCGGTGGCTACCACGGGGCGACGGTTGAAAAGTGTTAATTAATCGCTAATTAAAGAAAATTCAATAATGAACTTTCGAACTTTTTTATTTCAGTGGGCTCATCGTAATTGGGAGAAGCGAGCTCTGCGTATGAACTTTTTTTTTTTTTTTCCGAAAAAGAAATGCAAATACTGTGACACGACCACGATCTCCTCTATAAATTGCCAATCTTTCGCACTTTATAGAGGAGACACAGCTCGTCGTGGACACGACGAGCTGCGTCTGCGTTCTGCCAATGCCTCCTATTGGTTCTGCGGACACCACGATTGCGCGCGACACACAGATTGAGAGGCTCCGCAGAACGTCACTTCAACGGCCTAGCGCGCACTGCAGCCTCCCAGTTTCGCGCGCTCTGATAGCCACGATTCGCCGTGCTACATTTCCCCGGGTAATTAAATATATACATCTGTGCTTTTGTTAGATAAAAAAAGTTGATATGGGCGAAAAAAAAAAAAAAAAAGAAAAGGATGAGGGGGAAGGGAGAAAAGAAAATGCGTCGGCCGGGAATCGAACCCGGGCCACCCGCGTGGCAGGCGAGTATTCTACCACTGAACCACCGACGCCGACGACTTCAGCGTAGCAGTTGGTGGTAGATAAAATGCGTTATTGCGCAACGTTTGGTCTATTTCGGTCATTGCACTGGTCAAAAGCCGCTAGGAGAAATCGCGATGTCTTGTACTACATTCACGGCTGGTGTATTAAAGCACAGGTGTGTTTTAACGCGATAGCGTTGAGGGCCCCGTGTCGCAGAAAATCCGGCGTCGGCGCCGGTGTCCACCGTCCAAGAAAATCATCCCCAACCACGCAGGCCCTCCGAATATATTCAAGTATGTGCATATTCCATGCCTTCTTATATGACGTGCGGTGTATGCGAGGCCACACCATTCTATCACTAATGTTGCTCATACCTTGTGTTACATTCTACAATCCATTGTCTTACAATCCATGGTGCACAAACCTATTAAACCTTCTCAGACTGAAATATTAAAAGTGTGAAACAAGAACGGAAACCTGAAAATGATGTAATTTTTTTGATTGTGCACAATCTCCGGGATCGGCCCACGCACGAGGCCGCGTTTCTACCAGAAAGCTCGCCTTCGTGCATATATCGTTCGTGTAAACATATCCTTCATGTAAACGCGGCTAAGCAAGTCGCGTTTGCATGAATGCGAGAAATAGTGCATCGTATCGCCTTCCTAGAGCATGGCATCTATGTAAACGGCACCAATGCGGTAACCATTACGGTTGCATAAGCTGCAGATGTCTGGAAGCGTGAGGAGCATGCATTCAGGGATCTTTGAATGCTATCGCGTTCCACTCTTAAGAGAGAAGCTTAAGCGCCCTCCATGTTTTTTTTTTTTTTTTTCGTTCTTTTTTTTTTTTTTTTTTTTTTTTGTTTACAGCGGCCGTGGTTTTATGCGTTACGAAGTTAGTATACTCTGTAAACGCTTGCACCATTTGGAGTGCATCTCTGTGCCACAAAAATAATCATCCCTCATCAGTCTTGCAATTGCATTTAATCTCTTGGAAACTCTGCGCTCGCTACTTTCCTGTCAAAAATGCTATGTCACGCTGACAGGGGCGTAGCCAGGGGGGTTCAACCCCCCCCCCCCCCCGAATTCCCCCGTCCCCCCCCTTACGTACCCACCCAAGTTGGTCTTTATTCTATGCCCACCCATTCTATGCCCACCCTTTGTTCTCGTCGCTTCGCGCTGACATAATTCATGAAACCGGTGCTACTATCACAATTTTATTCCTGGGCGCTTCCGTTTGGGTTAGTAATTTACAGCGAATCATGTCTGCATATGGAAAAAACTGTCACGGTGTTTGTCAAGGCTTTGACACTCTGTGAAGTTGGGCGAGAATGAAAATTGGGCGAGAATGTGGCGGGCCGCATTCTGAAGCAACAAATGCGCAACAAATGAAGCAAAAAATGCGGCAGCCGCATTTTAGATGATGGCGAAAACGCTCGAGGCCCGTTTACTTAGATTTAGGTGCAGGTTAAAGACCCCAGGTGGTCGAAATCTCCGATATACATTTCCGCCGCTTCCCTTCAGGTGCCGGTTAGGCCGCGCTCGCGCAGGATCTTAGTCTGCGCGAGAAACGTCTCTTGTTTGCGATTTCGCCCCTACGGACGGCTGGTAATTACTGTTGTGTTGTTGAATCCCAAACCAGCAATTACGGAAGGCTGGTAGTTGCTGTTTTATTGTGAAATCCCAAACCAGCAATGTACACACGAAGGGGTTGATGACAGCAGTGAAATTCCACCGACTCGCAACAGAATGCACGAAACAGACAGCTGACAAGCATGAATTACTGCTGTGCGCAGTACAGCGTAAGTAAACTCTTGTTGCAGGCGCTGACAGTTCTCGTCGGAGTTCACGCGTCCTGAGAAATTGATTATGTGCACTATGCACTGAACAAGACCAGAGTTCATTCCTGCATCACTAGTACACCGATCAGTCGAGATTCTGTGAGGTACAAGGCCGCTTCCTGTTTGCACCGGCGAAGTGAAGCAGAAATGAGTTGCACGCAGTACTTAAAATATGTACACATACCATATCTATGCTGTGCGGTGAAATATTCTTTACAATTCTGGCTCTGTTGACGTATAGGCAAATGACGGCTGCACGTTCGCACACAGCGGAAGACACAGCGGCCCATGCACTTGCCGCAGGAAATGCAACCCTCTCGTATGAGGGAGCTGGGCGACGAAAGTTTCGAAAAAAAAAAAAAAAAAGCCTTACGCGTTTTTGCACGTATTTAAGTTTTCTAGCGCTAAGACACAGCGAACAAGCTATTGCTATGGGAGGTATAAGCCTGGTCACGCATGCACTTTTCACTGCGTATAGCCGTCCTTGACTTGTGAAACGCACTTCGCCCCGACAAGGACGACGCCATCTACGCTTAACAGAAATTAACAATTAATGATGTCTTCTCCAATCGGGCGGGTCGTCTCAATGATGCGTTTTCGAAGACTGGTCCATTCAGTGGCGCGATGAGGGACCGTTGATCCAAACGCCCACTGTACCTGCCGTACTTACGGTATTTACTGAGCTTATATACTTTACTTTGTACTTAATTTCTGCACAAGCACACGCACACGCGAGGGGGGGGGGGGGGGGGGAGGGGCGGTCCCATGTCTTTGATATACATGAATAGAGTCTGCTTAAACTACCGATATTTATTATCGATCATGTGACGTAGAAGAAAGCAGAAGCTTGCCCCCCCCCCCCCCCCCCCGCCGAAAAAATTTCTGGCTACGCCCCTGCACGCTGATAACGCGCATTCCGTTCCTGACCTGCGCGACATGGAAGTATGGGCGCGCAGCGTTAAAGAAAGGAAATGCGGGCAAGATAGATGACGATTATCGTTGCGAAACAAGCTAACACCCATAGTTTGCAGGCTTCTCGTAGAGTGTAGCTATTGGCTTCCCTGGGGCCTTCAATGAAACAAACGATCGAGGCATCTTATTAATATTTGGCGAAAATAAGGCGCAGTAGTGGGTGGTGTAGGTGAAGTGCAAAGTGCCCAAGTGTGCGGAAGCACGAGACATCCTTCAGATAAACACGAGGAAAGTACTTTTATGAATGAGGACTGTACGTGATACAAATAAACACATTGACATATGGCACATAAGTTTTCCCGAAGCGCGAGAGGTTGAGGAACAATCATGAAAGGGAAACAATGTCATTAAATGGCCATAATGAAGATGTCGATGAGTTCGGCCTCATTTTCCTATATGCTAGCCTGCTGCTATATGCTCAGATGGTAGAGCGATCACCACCGGAAAATCGTTGGCCCGGGTTCGATCCTCGGGCCAGTCCGATTCTTTCGTGAAGTGAGAAGCTTCTTTGCTCAGTGAGGAATCCATATTGGTTTCGTCCGTAGGTCCATGCTACAGTCGTAATGGATGACAATTTTCTCTTCCGTGAACCTTAATTCCTTGTGGGCTTTTGCATAACTGGTTTGCCATACCCTTTCAGTATACGTGGGGGCGCTGAAAAGTTCCTGGCTTTGCCACATGGAGGAAGCTTTGCCACCTTGAATTTAGAATTCAAACATAAACGTGGTACCACATTGACCCTTTTCGCGGCGATCCCGTGGGCGCTGCCATGTTAGATCACGTGGTGACGCGTCCATTATTTTGCTTAATGTCTCCGTGTTTACAATGGGTGCACATGACACCTGGAGGAGTGGCTCGGGAAATCTCTGTCTCGGAAGATATCGCAGACACTGACTGGGTGGTCGACACGAAGCTTTGGCGACAGCTTCAGAGGACATGTAAAAGCGCTTTCGAAGCTCATTATTAAGCTATGCCCAAACGGCGCGAGCAGCGTATATGGTGCTTGTTCTAAAAACGAGGCTAAAAATGTATTTCAAGCTATCCAAGCTTTCCGATTATGAATTGAATCAGGATCTGTGTGGTTTGCTCTTCGTTCTTTATTTGGCAAACACTTTGAAGCAGTTGTTTGTCACGTCTTTGACTCAGTTGAAGTTCGTCGGTGCCGGTGACTACCTGATTATTTTCTGCCTAATCGCTCGCAGGTGTGCTCAGTTGCAATAGCTTTAGTCTTGCTGCACACAAGGCTTGGAACGTAGCTGTTCTGTACTTTCTAATAGCTTCCTATACAGTCGTCACACAATAAGTCAGTCAAGGCACTCTTGAAGTTTTTGCGATCGAGTGGACTATCTGACAGACTATAGTTCTGACAGACGTTTCAACCTCCTCCTTTTCTTTTCTTTTTCTTTTTCTTTTTTTAAATTCCTTGATTTTTTATTTTTTTTTCGTGACTGCTTTTTCTCTTCCCTATTCTTCCCACCTTTCATTTCCCCTTCCCCTTCTCCCAGTGCAGGGTAGCAAACCAGAATCTTTTCCGGTTAACCTCCCGGCCTTTCCCACCACGTTCCTCTCTCTCTCTCTCTCTCTAATAGCTTGTAGCAAAGATGTATTATCGCTAGTATAACTCGCTTACTCCTGTGGACCGTCACGACACATTCAGCTTCGACCATTCGTGTGCTGTCGGTGTGGTCGCGGTCACCCATGCTTTGGCGCACTGATTCAAGTGTGCGCCCATTCGCATATTCTTAATACGTTGGCGATGGAGTGTGCGGAAGCTTGTGTGCGAGTTGGGGTCGATGTGTGTATATAGATAACGTGCGCGAAACGTATGCCATGAAGTGGCGCTGTATAATCCTTTTGTCATTGTTTAACGAGCGGTACTCACTATTGCCGGCGTTCCGGGGTTGAAGTCTTTTCTCTGGAGGTTAGCGATACAACACTGGCGAATAAGTGATTTTTTTTTATCCACAAGGAAAGTCGTACATCGAGAAGGGCGGCAACAGAGGCTGTCCGTATGTAGCAACGGTCCGTGAACTTAATTGGTCACACATGCTCATTCCATTCCTTAATCTGCCAGTTACTATTTCTGCAGCCAACTACTGCACACGTCTTCAATTCGTCGCTCCACATTTTGCAGCATGAACTGAGCACAGTGCGTGATCGAACCCAGTTGCATTTCCGGCAGCTGATCGCACAGAATCAGGGCAGAAGCGGTTATGGTTTCGTATTCGTGCGCTTTTGCTGAAGCAACGTATGGCGCACCGCCGAAAGTGCCACCTCGTTTCTCGTGAACACATTGCTCCGCGAAAAGGGTCGATAAAAGCTAGATATCTTGTTAAGCAATATGGTGAAAATATGAGATTTGTTTGATTTTCATAACTATGTTAATTTCAGTTAGAATCTGAGATGGCAGAGGCAGAAGCAAGTGTCACGTCTGTGGAGTTACGGGCGTCATAAAGTTTTTGTTTCTCCAGAGAAAGTCTGCAAAGGACATTCACACTGAGATATCGCAAACATTAGGGGAGAAGTGTCCTTCCTACAGCACAATAAAAACCAAGGTTTCTGGTTTCAAGACAGGGCATTTTACCTTTGAAGATGAAGTCCGCAGTATGCGCCCCACGTCCTCAACAGATCCGGCAACAAACGATGCTGTTTGTTGCATGCGAGCGATTGGGTCACATGCGTCGCCTAGCAACGCCTCGCACCAGCTGCGCCGAGCCTCGCAACAGCTGCGGGAGCCGATTCTATTCGCCAAAAAGATAGCCCAGTTACTGGACTTGATTCGGGAGCGTGCTGGTTTCAATACTACCAGTATCCTACACATGCGCAAGCTTTCAGCGAACTGGTTGCCAAAATCTTTGAACAGTGAACAGAAAGTTGAGGCATCCAGAGCTGTTTTGGCCCATTTTGATGATACAAAGGATTTCTAACAGCGAAGCTGTTTAAGCCGGTGGCCGCGCCGTTAGGTGTACGCCGAAAAAGCCTCGCCTAGCGATTGCGTCACATGCGTCGCCTAGCAACGCCTCGCACCAGCTGCGCTGAGCCTCGCAACAGCTGCGGGAGCCGAGCCATGACGTCATTGCGCGCGCCGCATCGCTTGAAAACATCGCATTGCGACGCGTGCGATCCGCACCGATTTTTTTCGATCCAGTCGCAGCATGTGAAATTTGCTCTGCCTAGCCATGACGTCACCACGCCGTGCGGATTGGTCGCCGCCGTGACGTCAGGGTCCCGCGGCGCGTCGATGCCGCGTCGACATCGCTGCGGAAGGGAATGGGGCGACCGAAGACGATCGTCACTCCCGTGGAAGAGGAAGCGCGGCGCGAAAGACAGCGCGCCGCTACTCGAGAGCGAATGACGACTTCGGGCCGATCCGGAGTATCGCGCCGGCGAAGTGGCGACTAAACGACAGCGAATGGCAGAAGATCCAGCGTTTCGAGTCCGCGATAGGGAGCAAACCCGTTTGAGCAACCAGAACGATCCGGGCCTGCGAGTCCTGGTTAATTTCCAGCGGCAAGTGCGGAGAGCCACAGGTGGTGCCGATGGATGGTTTGCCCGCGAGTTTCTGAACACTGAGTTTGGACACAGTTGCCGAGTGTGAGATAGGCTGTGGTTCGACACGAACTCGTCTACGCTTAGCTCCGTGTGCGACAGAAAGCGAGAGACTGCGGTGCGGATCGTACGAACGGAGAAACGCGGATGGCGTCGGCACGCTGTTTCGTTGGTGCTGCTACAATTTGTTTTTGTCTCTCTCTCTCGCTCTCGTTTTCTCTTTCTTTTTCCCGAACATAGCGCGCGACGCGCGCACGCCCTCCTTCCCTCTTCTTAACGTCCCATGTCAAGGCAACATGTGCACGGCACGGAGAGGAGGCGAAGCACACGCCGCTCCGCCAGGTGGTTGCTAGGCAACGAAGTGGCAGGCGGCACACATTACGGCCGGCTTAAACAGCTAGGCTGTTAAAAAAGTAATGGAGATCGCAATGCTAGTAGTGAAGTCCAGAAGCAACGCGTTGTCGCAGTAAGCGATAAAGAATATAGGTAGTACTTCATTTCACACTGGGCAATTATGGGCCCACGTGTCATTCGTTTTTTTCTTCGCCAGTTCATTACATACAACAATAATGCGAACTCATCATGATGGTCACTTTGCGCATATTCATCCTCATTCCGTTTCAGTGGCAGCACGCGGGCAGACAACCGGCCAAGGTCACGCGTGTCGCAAGGCGTCTTGAGTGTCTACGGAAAGTGTTGACTCCGACGAGTACCGGTTATGGCTGGCTGCAACGGCTTCCGAGGGAAGCCCTTGTTTTTGTTTCCTCCAAGGTCGTATCCTGCAAGACATTTTTCTTACTGCTGACTCGGGGAAGGAGTATTAGTGCGCCGTTAAAGGTTTCCCCGCCTACGCACGTGCGAAGCGCTCGTAAACATAACATGGAATCGCAACGGATCAGGCGACTGCCACATTCATTAATTATTAATTACGAGGGCGAATCAGAGAGCCTGCCCCTATTTTTTTAGCCAAATTACGGCTGTAAATGCGAAGTAAACATATCCATTCCCAGCGGTGGAGCTTAGGACCCGCCCGGCCTGATCTGCCGGTAGCTCCAAACAAGGCGCTGTTGTCAGTTGTTGAAGATGGCCGTTGTGCTTCACATGTTCACAGCGTACGAGCAACAAAGTGCGAATAGTTTTCAATGGAGCAAGGACGAACACCCATCTAAATCCACAGGGAAATGCAGCCCACGTATGGGGAAAGGCGTTTTCCACGTTATCGCTCCGCTGAAGAAGTTCCTGGCAGGACAGCGATTCACGTGCAACGATGAAGCCAAGCCACTAGTCCGACGGTGGTTCCACAGTCAGCCGGACGACTTCTACCACAGGGGCATCTCAAATTTACCGATGAGACGGGACAATTAAGTGTCTGAACCGGTGTGGGGACTATGTGGAAAAATAGCGTAATACCCCAGTCACACAGGCATTTTCGAAGTCCTTTGAATCAAAGATCCTTTACTTCAAGGGAAGACGAGCGCTGTCACATGGGCGTATCAAAGGAGGCCTAGTTGAAGGGAGCTGTGAGTCAAGGGAGTCCGTGTTTGTCCTTTGAAATCTCAAAGGAATACTTTTGAGCCTAGAGGGTGTCCGACCGAAGAAAACAAAATTCTCTATAAATACGAAAGTTCAATTTTTACGTGTTAAAAGAAGTTTCACTATATTATAGAAGTTTAAAAGCACTAAACACTTTCGTGACACCCGCAGTCTCAATGATGAATCCGACGGTACAAGAGCGTCGGCACGGCCCGTCACAACCAGCAACACCGACGGGTGGAGGGTTTACGGTAGCGCGATTAAAAGACACGGCGCTATAGCTTCCAACAGTGTTTGTTATCGAAGTTCAGTTCATACTTTTAATCGCGCTGCCGTTAACCCTCCAAGATGCGTTACCAACAAGCCCACATTGCAACCCTCGTGAGCAAAATGAGTGCCATGTGCGATTTGGTTATCGGCTGCTACGCATCGATGTGTCCTCGTGTTTTTTTTTTTTCCGTTTTTAACACGAAAGTGTTTTATTCCGGGGTCCACCAAGACTTCACTGACGTATTTCCGTCACGGAAATACGTCATAGAACATAATACAAAGAAAGAAACCAGAAGAAAAAGTTCCACAAACATGCAAAATTTGGGAATCGAACCCACGACCTCTCGGTCCGCGACGATAGATCGCCGAGCGTTTAACCCATTGCGCCACAAACGCATTCGCAGAGAGCTACACAGACGCGCCTTATATATCTAACACTCCTCCGTGTACCCGCGCTCTTGCTCGGGGCGGTGCCGCCGCCTATGAGCAGAAAAGAGAAGTACTGCATTATGACACTAAAGCCCGGGATACATGGAGCGAACTTTCTCGACGAACTTCACGCGTCAAGTAACGACGCGGCGACACGACGCAGGATGTTTGCTGTGTTGCAATACATGCGGCGAACGCCGCCGCGCGTTGGCCGCCGTGTTGGCGGCGGTCCCGGCCGCCCGCTTCGAACTGAATTTGGCGTTGTCCTTGTAGAATTCACTTAGTTGGAAGCAAATGACTGCGTAAACGGCTTTCGCTTAGTCTCAGGCCGCTTCGACGACAGAGTATTATGGATAACCTTGAGTAGTTTTCGAGATCGCTTCTCGTTTCGAACGCGTCTAAGCCTAGCGAAAGAAATATCCGATGCCAACGCCATCTATCGGGGAAGTCGGGAGATAGGCATGACGACAGCATGTGGCCTCTGAGATCAGAAGATTTCTGTTGAAGGTTGTTGTAGAGAGCTTGCACTGCTTGTCTGTTTCCTCGCAGATCAGCGGATATGGGATGTACAAATACAACGCGATTCCTGAGAGATCATACTAGGAACTACTCAATCGGTGCAGAGACATGCAGACACGGCAACACCAACGCGATTGCAGACGACGCGAAAAGGCGCGCGCGCGCGAAACACCAGCATGCAATGCGACCGGAACTAGTGCCTCCTGATTGGCTGTCGTCCACCGCTGCGCGCTAGACGCTTCCGGCGGCGGCGTTCGCCCGACGAAAAATGTCACAGTTTCGCCCTAAGGGCGAAGCAATGAATGCGATAGCAACACAGCAATGTCATACGAAGTAAGGTGAGCGGCTTTGGTAGCAACAACACGCAGAACTGTTGTCGACGCCATCGGCGTTTTGCCCGCGTTAGCTCAAAATGCGTGCGGCGTTGGTGACTGTTGCTGGAGCCTCTGATATAAATAGGCACTTGGTGCCGCAGCTAAACGTCGCCTCCCTTCCCTCCCCCTCCCCCACGGCCTCTCGCGCGTCCGAAGAAGGCGCGTTTGCTCTACATATATGGTGATTGTAAAGGAGAAAAGAGACGCCTACTTCTGCAGCCCTTAAGCGAGCACGGCGCAGAACGCGCGTTTGTTCTCCGCCGTGCGTTCACTCCCCGTGAAAGACGCGCCCCTCGCGCCCTTTCACTCGCACATACAGCGTTCGGCGCGCGGCGACGATTTCATCTCCAAATAACGTCATACGGAACCTCACGGCGACGGCGACGGCGACGGCGACGGCGACGCCGACGGCAGAAATCTGCTTTTGAGTGTCCATATAATTGCTATCGCAATAAAATGTTTGGACAGGCAGATCGGCTGCGGACGGCAAATTTCTTGACGCCGGCCGTCGGACGTTCGCCGCCCGACGAAGTTCTTCGCTCGGACGCCGGTTATTCGCTCCATGTATTCCGGCCTTAACGCGCACCGACAGTGAACGCTTCGGTGGTCTCAGTACTACGACGCCTCGATGCCAGCATTCGAAGGGACGCTGGCATCAAGAAGCACTACCAACGCCACCTAGGTGGCGTTCACCGTACTCAGCACAGCGGAGCGTGGCCTCCGCAATTAGCTCTGAAAATGTTTCTGAAGTTGATCGCGGAGGCTGCAATTACGACGCGCTGTACGCGCTGATTTGACTCGGTGACGATTCAGTTACGTGCTTTGTCTTGCGCGTTGTATTAGTGTGTCAGTTACGTGCTTCGTCTTTCGCGTTGTGCTAGCGTGTGCAGCGTAGTGCAGCTTCCATATGCACGACGGTTGCTCATGGTCATCGACGTTGGTAGTCGTGATGGAGGAGACGTGCCACCAGGTGTCAGCGTGGGTGCATCAACGCCTAAGGGCGCTTTAGCCACAAAACACCAATAGACATTATATATCAATGTGCAATAAACATTACACTACTTCTGTGAAGACACGTTTCACTTTCGTGTTCTATACCGATTCCTATATAAGAGGGATCAACCACATTTTTTTTCGTCCCTTTTGCGTTTTAGAGTACGTTCCGGTTTCTGTCAAAAGCTACAGCGGCGACCGTGTAGCACTGATACATATCCCTTGAACTAATGTTCCTTTGAAAGCTCTATGCTCCTTAACATCAAAGGACCTTCGGTATGCCCGTGTGACTGGGGTATAAAAGGTACATAGAATAGTACGCATATTTGTAATTACCTGTATGTGCCTTATTTTGGGTAATAAAAATAGGGGCAAAGACTTCGCCCTCGTAGATGAGTACTTTCAGAGCAAGTACTCATCTACGAGATGAACGGGATGAAGGTCCCTGCGGTAGCTGAGTGGAAGAACACCACACGCGTATTAACGCGATAGCGTTAAGGGCCCCGAGTCGTAGAAAATCCGGCGTCGGCGTCCGGCGTCCCGGTCGTGAGCGAAAATTTCCGTATATATTTAGGTATATGTATATGCCACGCCTTGCTATATGACATGCGGTATATTGCCACACCATTCTATTACTAAAGTTGTTCATACCTCGTCTTACTTTCTTGACATGTGTTATTCGTCAGAATTTTGATACAATAACAGCTCACAAACAAATATCTTGAAACAAAACTCCGACAGCGCATGCCTTCGGTGTTAATTCTTCTCAGACTGAAATATTAAAAGTTCGAAACAATAACAGAAACCTGAAAATCATGTGATCTATTTTGGCGCGGCTGTGTACTACCTCCGGGATCGGCCCACGCAAGGAGACGCGTTTCTACCAGAAATCTCGCCTTCGTGCATAGCGTTCGCTGCCAGCGCTTCCCGGAAAACATTACGGTTACGTAAGCTGCAGTTGCCGGGAAGCGTGAGAATCCGTCAGTGATCTTTGAATGCTATCGCGTTCCACTTTTAAAGGCGAAGCTTGAGCATCCTCCCAACTTTTGCGCAAGATATGTGTTCCGCTCACACCTACAGGCAAGTTGTTTCGACCGCTTTCAATTCCGTTTTCTTTATCATATTGACGCGAAGTAAGCTGCCCACTACAGGCACCGATCGTGATAAGTCAGCTGCCCACTACAGGCACAAGATCGCCAGAGAGAAGACGACGAAGGGCGCAGGTGTGCGCGCGTTCTCTTGAGTGTCGGCCATCATAAAAGAAGGCTGTTCTCTTTCGGCAAGCTCGTTATAATTATCTTCGTGACATTTTACTGGTGGAGGTGCTGGGTAAATGATACCATTGCCGGAGACGCAGCGTACCCCTGACTCATCCCCAGTGAGTAGTCCGGGAGAGATTACTCCTGTGCACGTACGCACCAGCCGCCGTCTTCAAGGGCTCCAACCTGAGCACGGTCTGTTGCCCGATCGTATCCGGACGATGAACCTGAGCCCACAGCCTCCTGCTGCTGCGGCTGTTTCGCCGGCGCAGATCATCTTCAACCAGCCACAGACGCCGATTGCGTTCCACGGAGATGCTACTGAAGACGTGGAAGATTGGCTAGACCATTTCGAGCGGGTCGCCGAATGCAACGGATGGAACGAAGACCGCAAGTTGCGCAACGTGTACTTCGCGCTCCAAGACTCCGCGAGGACGTGGTTCCATAACCATGAAACGACATTGACTTCGTGGCACGAATTCCGACAGCAGCTGGTCGCCACATACTCCAACATGGACAGGAAGGAGCGAGCGGAGCTGGCAATACAGGCAAGATTCCAAGCCCCGAACGAGAGCGTCACCACGTATACTGAAGACATGGCTCGGCTGTTCAGACGTGCGGATGCCTCAATGGCCGAAGACAAGAAGGTGCGACATTTGATGCGAGGTGTGAAGCAAGAGATCTTTGCTGGACTTATTCGGAATCCGCCCACAACACTTGCAGACTTCCTTGCTGAAGCGACAGCAATGGAAAGGGCCCTTCGACAGCGTGCCAGACAATACAACCGCAACGTGATGGAACTTTCACACAGCCCCTCTAGCATGACCTCGGAAAACCACCTCGAGGACTTACGCGAATTGATCAGGGCTGTGGTAAGAGAAGAGCTCCACAAAATGCAGCTAACCGACGCGCCGACAGCCCGAATTTCTGTGGCGGAGATAGTGCGCGACGAGATTAGGCAAGCCGTCCAAGCCCCTGAACGCTACGAGGTACCACAACAGCGGGAACCAGTCCGAATGACTTATGCGGACGCCGTACGACGACCGTCGCTGTACGGCCCCTCAAACGTCATGCGCCCCTCCGAACAGACTGAAGTAGTGTTCAGGCGTCGCAGTCCATCGTCCATCGAGGAGTCGAGGCCCCGAAAAAGCGACGTTTGGCGGGCTCCTGACCTCAGGCCCCTATGTTTTCATTGCGGAGAGGCTGGCCACGTCTACAGGATGTGCCCCTATCGACGAGTGGGCCTCCGCGGGTTCCCTCCAGGTGCACCTCGTCCACGACCTGGTCAGCGCCCGATGGAGATAGAGAACTTCATCGCGAGTCGCGACAGTTCATTCGAGCAGCGAAGGCACGAGCCCCGTTCTGCATCGCCTGCTCGATACCGATCGCCAAGTCCCTCATTTCATCGAGACGCTCGTAGGCGTCGTTCACCCAGCCCTGCAAACCCGGAAAACTGAGTCCAGCGACCTCCGGAGGTGAGGCCGCTGACGCCGAGCGCTTCGAATATCCTCCATCACGACGACAACGACGACAAAGCACCGACGTTCAGTCACACTCCAGTGCCCAAAGGCAAGTGGTAACGTCAGACATACTGGTTACCATAGACGACGAAGAAGTTACTGCTTTAATTGACACTGGTGCGGACAGCTCGATTATGAGCAGAGAGCTTGCGTCAAAGTTAAAGAAAGTTTTTACGCAGTGGACTGGGTCGCATGTCCGTACTGCTGGAGGGCATCTATTAATTCCTGTGGGCAGATGCACCGCTCGGGTAAATATTTGTGGATTTACGTACGTCGGGGTCTTCATTATTCTGCCCAGCTGCTCGAGGGACTTGATACTCGGCATGGACTTTCTACAGGCGAATGGAGCCATAATTAACCTGGAAAAATCGAGCGTGACGTTCTCTACGGCAAAAGCTATAGCAAGCGACGCTGGCGACGAGAATCCCACCGAACACGCCTTGCGCATCGTCGAAGACAGCATAACGGTACCGCCAAGAAGCAGCCTACTGACCCTGGTAACGTGCGACGCATTCGACGGCTATGAGGGCATCGCCGAGGCAAACATTCCGTTAATGCTTGAGCGGAACATCTGCATTGCACGGGGCCTCGTTCAGCTTCAGCACAGACGCTCATTAGTCCTGCTGACAAACTTCAGCAACGAATACCAGCACTTACCGCAAGGCACAGCTGTCGCCTTCCTCCATCAAATTGCTGCCTTCACTGATGTCGCCTCGCTAGAAACTGCTTCCCCTAATTCATCGATAGAGGCCAACCTGAGCGATCGCATTCAGATTAACCCGGGCTTATCGGAACGACAGAAACAACAGCTACTGGACCTTATCAACGACTTCTCTGGCTGTTTCTCTACCGAGTCTAAAGTACGGCGCACCTCCGTTACGAAGCATCGCATTCCTACGGACGAGTCAGCACGCCCCGTTCGTCAGCATCCTTACCGCGTTGCGCCTACGGAAAGGGAGCTGATAAAGCGCCAGGTTCAAGAAATGTTAGATGCTGACGTGATTCAGCCATCCATAAGTCCATGGGCGTCACCCGTCGTTTTAGTCAAAAAGAAGGACAACACACTACGCTTCTGCGTAGACTACAGACGGCTTAACAGTGTCACCAAACGCGACGTTTATCCTCTGCCACGGATCGATGACGCTCTGGACCGTCTACGCCACGCCCAATTTTTCACCTCGTTGGATCTTAAGTCTGGGTACTGGCAGATCGAAGTAGATGAGCGTGACCGCGAAAAAACGGCATTTGTGACTCCTGATGGATTATATGAATTTAAAGTCCTCCCATTCGGCCTGTGTTCCGCACCTGCCACATTTCAGCGGATGATGGACACTGTTCTCTCTGGACTGAAATGGCAGACGTGCTTAGTCTACTTAGACGACGTTGTGGTGTTTTCCAGAACGTTTGATGAACATCTCGAACGACTCAAGAGTGTACTCCTCGCAATCAGCAAAGCAAATCTGACTATCAAGCCTGAGAAATGTCATTTTGGCTTTCAGGAGCTAAAGTTTCTCGGACACGTAGTCAGCCCCCGCGGTGTTCGGCCAGACCCCGAGAAGCTAGCTGCCGTCGCTGAGTTCCCGCGTCCAACAGACAAGAAGGCAGTTCAGCGATTCTTAGGTCTCTGCGCCTACTACCGTCGTTTTGTCGAGGGGTTTTCAAGGATCGCCGAACCATTAACGAGACTCACACGCCAAGATGTACCCTTCGAGTGGACGGAAGAACAACAGGAAGCCTTTACAGAATTGCGGAAGCGACTGCAAACAGCCCCCGTACTCGCGCATTTCGACGACAAGGCCGACACAGAAATCCACACAGACGCCAGCAACGTGGGGCTCGGTGCTATACTCGTTCAGTGGCAAGACGGCGCCGAACGAGTACTAGCCTACGCGAGCCGCAGCCTCACAAAGGCAGAGGTCAACTATTCCACGACTGAAAAGGAGTGTCTAGCTGTCGTTTGGGCCATCGGCAAGTTCCGACCCTACCTTTACGGCCGCCCTTCTCGCGTAATAAGTGACCACCACTCACTGTGTTGGCTTGCGAGTCTTAGGGACCCTTCAGGCCGCCTCGCTCGTTGGAGCCTCCGCCTTCAGGAGTACGACGTCACAGTGGTATATCGATCCGGACAGAAGCACGGCGACGCTGACTGCCTCTCACGTGCACCTATACCTTGGAAGCCCTGTGACGTAGAGCAAGATTTTCCGTTTCTCGGTGTAGTGGACACTGTCGAGATAGCTGACCTCCAACGTGCAGACAGTACATTGCTTCCCCTCATTAGATACCTTCAGGGAGCCGACGTTGTTGTCCCACGACCGATGTCACGCGGTCTGACTTCTTACTGCCTCCGGAACGACGTGCTCTACAAAAAGAACTCCGAAAACAGCCAAGAAACGTTCCTTCTTGTCGTCCCGGTTTCGCTGCGCGAAGAAGTACTGCAGGCGTGTCATGACGACCCGCGTGCCGGACACTTAGGCTTCGCCAGGACGTTAGCGCGCATACGTCAAAAGTATTACTGGCCACAACTATTCTCGTCCGTTCAGCGCTACGTGAGAAGCTGCCGTGATTGTCAACGGCGCAAGGTTCCACCTTTGAAACCTGCTGGTCTTCTGCAACCCATGGACCCTCCTCCAGCACCGTTTCAACAGGTGGGAATGGACCTCCTCGGTCCGTTCCCTACGTCGTCCACAGGAAACAAATGGATAGTCGTCGCAACGGACTACCTAACGAGGTACGCAGAAACCAAAGCTGTGCCCCGTGGAACTGCTACAGAAGTCGCGATGTTTTTTGTCCATGAAATCGTACTACGTCATGGGGCCCCTTCAATCTTAATAACCGATCGAGGAACTGCGTTTACTGCTGACTTAATGCAAGAGATCGTCACGCTGACCCACACCAATCATCGGAAAACCACGGCCTATCACCCACAAACTAATGGACTAACCGAGCGCCTCAACAGAACTATGGCCGATATGATCTCCATGTACGTTGACGTAGAGCACAAGTCATGGGACCAAATTTTACCATACGTGACATTTGCATACAATACGGCCGTGCAGGAAACCACCCGATTCACACCATTTGAACTGGTTTATGGGCGCTGCGTAACAACACCTTTAGACGCCATGCTCCCGGTAGACAACGGAACCACAAGAAGTGACAACGCTGACGACATCATCCAGAAAGCCGAAGAAGCTCGACAGCTTGCTCGCAACCGCATCCGCAACCAGCAGAGTACCGACGCCCGCCGTTACAACAGTGGCCGAAGGCACATCCAGTACGAACCCGGCGACTATGTTTGGGTGTGGACACCCGTCCGTCATCAGGGGCTGTCAGAAAAATTACTGCGCCGATACTTTGGCCCGTACAAGATCGTCAGGCGACTCAGCGACGTGAACTACGAGGTCGTCCCTCAGAGTACCAATATGAGCTCGAGCCGACGGCGAGCACGAGCCGAGATTGTGCACGTAGTACGTATGAAGCCGTACTACGACCGCGAAGAAGTGCCCCTCTGATCAACTCTCTCCCACGCTCTCTGTCGCCCTTTACCCTCTCCAACCGGCGACCGGGACGGTCGCTTTTCACGTGGGGAGTAATGACGCGAAGTAAGCTGCCCACTACAGGCACCGATCGTGATAAGTCAGCTGCCCACTACAGGCACAAGATCGCCAGAGAGAAGACGACGAAGGGCGCAGGTGTGCGCGCGTTCTCTTGAGTGTCAGCCATCATAAAAGAAGGCTGTTCTCTTTCGGCAAGCTCGTTATAATTATCTTCGTGACAATATTCCTAAATTCAATTAAAAATAACTGTTCATTTGCCCTGTCCATTCCCTGACCCTCACTTCATAGTCGCTGTCGTGTAGCAGTGGCGTAGCCAATGGCACACCACCAGTTGTATCCGGGTGGAAAGCTGGGCGAGCCGAGATGGCTCGCCCAGCGTGCGTAGGGGTCGCATCATCTCAAGTTTTGGTGACGCTGTGAAGGGAGAGGTAGCAGAAGCGTTGGCTCCCCTCTATTTTCGCTCTCCACCATGTCACCGTTGTGACAGCGAGTGTTCGCTGTCATCGAGCGAAATCTATCCATGTTTGCCTGCACGCTTGTAGCACCTAGCGTGTTAGTTTATTTTGTAAAATAATGTTTACCGATATTTACATGGCGGATAAATCTACGAACCTTACTTTGTATAGTTGTCTAATACTTTGCTGTCGCTATCCGAGTGCTTCGTCTTTCGGTTTAAATTGCGACTTTTAATATTTTAGAGCGTGCTTAGAAATAAATTTAGACAATATATTTTGCAGTATATGTGCATAACACCAATATCTTACACAGTATGTTGCGAGAACCTGATCCACATTTCGCAAAATTCTTGGGAAGACATGTAAATATACGTTGGGGCAAGACCAAGCTTCCGAGATTGGCAGCACTGGTTGTTACGGACGTTCAGCACGCTTGCCGATTTGAAGTTCGTCAATAAATGGACACAGGACACACGCAAGTTGTAGGACAACGTACTGAATTCTGGTTGCAAAGAAAGCAGTGGCGCCCCGACGTGGGGGGGGGGATGTTGTACCCCCCCCCCCCCCCCCCCTGAGGCCGAGTTAACTACTCCCCTCACGCGTCCAGCCCAACCAGTCCAACGTGTACCTTCAGTGATCTGTTCACATTGTCATTAGAATTCAGAAGGTGGCTGGAGGTCGAATTTGCCTAATTAACAAAAACACTCTGTCACTGTCTTGTATTTCTTCATTCACTCTTAAATTACTTTGAGTAAAATGCTGAAGAAATAAACATCGCCATAATTTGGTGTCATTATATTATGCTAATTATTAGGCATTTTATTTGCTGTTGGATTCGTCTGGCTAAAGCAAGGATATTGTATATTATGCAAAGTGCTTGCTTCCCCCCCCCCCCCCCCCGGCAGAGATCCTGGGTGCGCTACTGAAAGAAAGGAATCAGTCAAGACACTGCTAAAATACAACCGGAGCAAAGAGCGAGAGCTTGCGGCTTCCAGGAAATGGCTTAGCGTGAGCCGTCAACATAGAACGAACTTCAACTAGTACGGCCCATAAACCAGCAAAAGGAGGGCGACACTCTCGCGTTGATTTTATTCGCGTAATCTCGTACTGCCAGGTGTGACACGGTTAGTGGAGGTACAGGGATGGCGTTAGGTGGCGTCAGTAGCGGGTGGCGCCGACGAGGTGGGTCACGGGATAACGCGGGTAAGGGCTGCCTAGCGGTTGTCCCAGGCAACTGTACATGTCCGGGATTGGCCTCCGCTGCTTGTTTATGGTTACAGCTCCGGGATGCCAGGCAGCCTGGAACCTCGCTCCTATTCAGCGGTGCCTGGTTGGCTGGTTTAGTCGCTGGCCCCGGACCGTCGGCGGTACCACACAGGGGCGTAGCCAGACATTTTTTTCGGGGGGGGGGGGGGGTTCACCGGCCCGACCGGAGGGGGGGGGGGGGGGCAAGCTTCTGCTTTCCTCTACGTCACGTGATCGATAATAAATATCGGTAGTTGAAGCAGACTCTAGACATGTATATGAAGGACATGGGACCGCCCCCCCCCCCCCCCCCCCCCCCCTCGCGTGTGCTTGTGAAGAAATTAAGTAAAAAGTAAAGTAAGCTCAGTAAATACAGTAAGTACGACAGGTACAGTGGGCGTTTGGAGCAACGGTCTCTCATCGCGCCACTGAATGGACCAGTCTTCGAAAACGCATCATTGAGACGACCCGTGCGATCGGAGAAGACATCATTAATTGTTAATTTCCGTTAAGCGTAGATGGCGTCGTCCTCGTCGGGGCGAATTGAGTTTCACAAGTCAAGGACGGCTATACACGTGAAAATGCACGTGTGACCAGGCTATACCTACTCCCATAGCAATAGCTTGTTCGCTGCGTCTTTGCGCTAGAAAACTTAAATACGCGCAAAAACGCGTAAGGCTTTTTTTTCGAAGCTTTCGTCGCCCTGCTCCCTCATACGAGAGGGGTGCATTTCCTGCGGCAAGTGCATGGGCCGCTGTGTCTTCCGCTGTGTGCGAGCCTGCAGCCGTCATTTGCCTTTACGTCAACAGATTGAGAATTGTACAGAATATTTCACCGCACAGCATAGATATGGCATGTGTACGCATTTTAAGTAGTGCGTGCAACTCATTTTTGCATCACTTACGCCGGTGCAAACAGGAAGCGGCCTTGTACCTCACAGAATCTCGACTGATTGGTGTACTAGTTATGCAGGAATGAACTCCGGTCTTGTTCAGTGCATAGTGCACATAATCAATTTCTCAGGACGCGTGAACTCCGACGAGAACTGTCAGCGCCTGCAACAAGAGTTTACTTACGCTGTACTGCACACAGCAGTAATTCATGCTTGTCGGCTGTCTGTTTCGTGCATTCTGTTGCGAGTCGGTGGAATTTCACTGCTGTCATCAACCCCTTCGTGTGTACATTGCTGGTTTGGGATTCCACAACAAAACAGCAACAACCAGGCTTCCGTAATTGCTGGTTTGGGATTCAACAACACAACAGTAATTACCAGCCTTCCGTAGGGGCGCAATCGCAAACAAGAGACGTTTCTCGCGCAGACTAAGCCTACGTTCACACTTGGGAAGCGGCAAGCGGGCGGAAAGGCCAAAGCGGCCGGAAGATTTTTTCCGTGCCTGTCCAAGTTGTTCACATTTGTTTTGCTACCACCGCGGCCGCCGCGGCCGTTTTCGTCCAGATCCATCTCGTCTGCGTACGTACGTTTGTCGGCGGCGTGGCGCTCATTATAGCATTATTTCGAGCGGTATGTTCATTCTTTGACCCACGTACCGTCATCAAAAGTGTTCATTTTACGCAACTACGCGTGTCATCTGCGACCTTCGGTAAATTCCTCGTTGGCGTTCTGTAATTCTCCTGACACGGGCGCGGTTGCGCTGAGTCACAGGTCAGTGCCTATAGGCGTGATAATATTTCTTTAATAGCTTTTATTTACAAGTTGTAATAACATTTCATCATTTCCTATTGTCGGCGCCTCCAGGACACCAAAGGGGCAATGGGAACACCACAGCTAAAACCCGGTCTGGCCCTTGTGTTGGCGCTCGCCAAAGCCTGCGCGTCCTACGTGAGACCTACGCTCTCAATCTATGGTCGCGACGAGAAAATCACCCCGCGACTTCTGCAACATACCGTGCACGTGCGAGAATTATGGAGCGCCAACGAGGAATCTGCCTAACTATTGTCTGCCGTGGAAGTGGAAGAAGAAATGGCTTTTATACGTCTACCTACTTGTTTTCTACAAAAGGACAATCAATAAACGGAAGACGCGGACACCTCTCAAACGGCGGTGGTGGGTTCGCCTGGCTTTGCAAAAGCGCGAGAAGTTGTGTCACGCCAAGGCTTCGTTGCCGCACCTCCGGTCGCGCGACGTTGAATACTATCGCGAGTATTGCTGACAGTACGATTTAGTGCCACTCTTGTCGTAGAGCAAGGGCTGGTTCTTGATCGCGTCGATCAGCATTACAGCCTACACTTTTGGTGCCACGTTCAATTTTACGACCGGTTGTTTACATGCTAGTGTAGCTTCCAGTGAAGCAGAACGACTTTCCGCCGCGTTTGAGCTTCGCAATGGCGAAAAAAATCGGCCCGAGACCGATTTGGCTCGCAGCTTGTTTTTCTGCCTGTTTTGCCGCCTAGGCGGGCGGATTTTTG